>NC_031982.2:1312046-1374546 GCF_001858045.2 Oreochromis niloticus | reverse complement strand
CAGTTTCTATGCCATATGTTAAAACAAGATCTAGAGTGTGATTAAAGTGGTGGGTGGGTTCTTTTACATTTTGAGAGAAGCCAATTGAGTCTAATAACAGATTAAATGCCATGTTGAGGCTGTCATTGTTAGCATCTACATGGATGTTAAAATCACCCACAATAACTGAGCATTAAATCAGATTGAAAAGAAAGAATTCTGATAAAGTCTGAGTAAGGCCCAGTTGGATGACGGGTAGCAACAAAAAAACAGGTATCATTACTTATTACATCATTATTTATGGCTGTGCTGATAATATGGTATGGTATTACTTTTTATGTGATTGAAGTGTCGTATCACAGTGTCATTGTTATAGCAATTCTATGCGTTCACATTTCCAGCACAGACACATAGGCATGTCTGAGAGGGAGAGCTGTTCAATCTTCAACAAAGTAGAATAGTGTGTAAAATAAACCTGTTTCACCATTTAAGGCAAAAAAACTTTTGTCTTACTATATATACACTATAATGCAGCTCCTGGCACTTCATTTCAGATTTGCACTGCAAATGGAGTAGTGTATCATAAATGAAAGGGGCTTGCTGATTGTACTCATTATTTATTTACACTTATAAATGGTCCTGCCTGCAAGTTGCTAGTATCAATACTGATATACAGTGCATTCAGAAAACATTAACATCACATCCCTTGTTCCACGTTTTGTCACGGTACAGCCTTTTTCCTAAATTATTATTAAAATGATTATTCCTAAGTTTATTTTTCACCTCAAAATTCTATAATGTCCAAAAACGACTTGCTTTGCAATTCTTGTAAATTCATTAAAGACAAAAATAAAAAGAGTCATAGGAATAACACAAAGGTTTCTGTAATCTGACTGCACCTACTTGTAGTAAAAATCGGAGGAAAATCATTTCATCAAGATTTCCAATCTTATTCATAATACTAGGAAACATTTGTTTTGTTTTTAATTGATGTCTCTCTTCTTTCTTCAGATCCATTATGAATTTCTTCTTGGAAACCATCAAAGTACTCCTTTTGTCCATCTGGTACAATGTGGAGTCTTTCATCTACCTCTTTGTGCCAATGAAAAAGAAGAACATCGCTGGTGAGGTGGTGCTCATTACAGGAGCCGGTAGTGGAATCGGCCGTCTCATGGCTCAGGAATTTGCAGCTCATAGCACCGTGCTGGTGTTGTGGGATATCAACCAGGAAGGGATGAAGGAAACAGCCAGACTGGCTAAAAGTAATGGAGCCAGTCGAGTCCACTACTATATCTGTGACTGCAGTGACAAGAATGAAGTTTACAGAGTGGCTGACCAGGTAAAGTTTAACATTAGACTGGCGTGCCTGTAGTGCAACTGGCACTTAACATTAACATCGATGTGTACGTGCAACAGGTTAACCACCTCAATTTATTACAACTTCCAAACTTTCAGTGGCTTGAAAGTAAAAATACATTATATTAGTCTAAGTAGTTTTATACCTTTTAACTTTTGTATTCAAATGATTTTAAGTCTTCAGTTCTGGACAAATCTGTGGTTTCCCTCATTATCTAATTCAGGGTCATCGGGGGGGTGGAGCCTATTCCAGGGGGTGAAAGATGGTGTGCACCTTAGACAGGTTTCCACTTTGTTGCAGGGCTAACAGAGATAAATGACCATTAAGAGTCATAGTAACAATTTAGAATCAGCAGTTAATCTAACCATATATTTGTGATGGATGAAGCTGGAGTACCTGGACTGCTACACTGAAAAGTCTCAGGAAGGTGGTGCATTTAACTGTAGGACTCGCTTGCTGTGCAGCAACAGTGCTAACCATTGGATCAACATACTACTTACTTACTTTGAGATCAGCAACTCGTAACATTAGCATGAAGTGAAGCAATAAGCTATGTGATGCCTTCTACACCAACAGCATTCAGGTTGAGGGCTGTGACGATGATGCTTTGGTTGCACAATCATAAGAAACCATATGAAAAATTTATAACATACAAGTTGTTCATAATTTCTGCAGGAGCTAGCAGAGCTGCTTAAATGTTTGCTCATTAAGATCACGTTAAATGCTAATGGTGTGTTAATTCTCTCCTACTTAACAGCACATTGAGTTTTTGCACTTATGAGTAACTCACTCTCTCACACTCAGCCACACACACATAGTGATACACTAAAATTAAAATTAGCTGCAGACAGCTTGAGTAATGCCGTCCTTTGCATTGTTGACTTTTCATTTATTTGAAATGCTGGTGCAAAGTGGCAATGACAGCAGTAGTGTTAATCACAGTGGCTCTCCTACAGAGGCTTTTTCCTCATCATTAGAATGAAGCTCTGCATATTTTGGGTATAATTCTTTAGAGCAAAAAAACCCAAAACAATAATAATAATCTATGTTGCAGAATCAGAGTGCTGTCTGAGTTGCCTACCTGTATTGCATCTAAAATGTGCCTTTCTCTGACTCTGCAATTAATTAGTTCACGTTTTATATTTAGACTTCTCTTTTTGTACACATCTGTAAAAATTAGCAGTACGGTTAAATAATTGATTTGTCCTTTCATGTTCAGAAACATCAGTCAGCAATAACCATCGAGTACAAGCATCACTTTCTGCTTTCTGTCTTGCTTGTTTTTTTGGGTCTAGATCAGCGTTTCACAGAAACACTAAGAAAATGTAAACAGTATGAATATACAGTGTAGCAGGCTATAAATGAATGGACATTCACACTACTCCCTCAGTAGTGTTTCTTAGCGGCATTACTACTCGTGGTGTCGTTGTCCACGTCACAGGCGTAGGATCGCTTTACCTTAGCCATGGCCGCTCCGGCTGAGGAGCCACCACGGGCCATCATAAGTGTAACTGTAACTACTGTAACCATCCAAACATGCTTTCTCTCTTTGCATACTCTCTCTTGATTCAGTATGTTTCTCAGAGGTTTTCTCTAAGATGGAACCTGACAGGATGTTTGTTTTATCAATTTATTGGGAAGCTTTTATGTTGTGCACCATAATGAAATGTTTTCTAGTCAGTGTACTGTAATGTAGTGTGTGTTTGATCACCAACTGAATTGGTGCTATATAAATAAAATGTAATTGAAAAGTGAATCAAAATTTGATGCAGACTAAACCTGCAGCGGTGTGAAAAAGTGTGTGCTCCGTCCTTTTTTGTATGTTTGTCACACTAACATGTTTGAGCTCATCAAAGAAAACCCAAACCTACATGGACCCTTGTGAAAAACTGATATACCCTGATCTGATTTATCTGATTTAAACTGATATACTGGTATACACCCCCCCGTCGTTATAACAAATTAATTGAGGTGTATCACATCATTGGAACGATGAGTTCAATTTCACACAGTGAGAGCCATTATCCACAAATGGCAAAAACATGAAACTGTAGTGAGCCTTCGCTGTGCTCTTAGGGTAATTTTGGTCGGCCGGCTTTCACACCACTGTATGTTTGAGTTAAATATTTGTTGCTCTCAGACTCGTATGCATCACTGAGGCAGCTGAAAGAACAACAACAGTTCTTCGTCTAAATCACAGATCAATTTCAAGACAACACAGATCGTTTGGGAAATCATAGAATCTGTCTTTTCCTCATGCATATCCTACGGCTGTTGTACGTTGTACTTTGGAGGATCTTTTTTACAAAATGATATTTATTCATACGTGATGGTTATTCTTCATTCCTTCATGTAGGTGAAGCGAGAGGTGGGTGATGTCAGCATTCTAGTGAACAACGCCGGCATTGTGACAGGAAAGAAGTTCATGGATGCTCCTGATTCACTGATTGAGAAGACCATGGATGTCAACATCATGGCTCACTTTTGGGTCAGTCAGTAAAGGACATGGACAATTCTCCACATGATTTTACAAGCAGATTACATGACAATGTGATATTTAATTTGGCATTAAAGTCTTTAATGCCTTTAGTAGAATTTCAGAATCAATTTCTGTAAGAATAAAAACTTTTCTGTTACAGCAGGTGAATTGGTCTTTCCCCCCCTTTTCTTTCTCCCCTCAGACCTACAAGGCCTTCCTTCCTGCTATGATTGCCAACAATCACGGGCACCTTGTCAGCATTGCCAGCTCTGCTGGACTCATAGGAGTCAATGGATTGGCAGGTGTGTGTTTTCTTCCCTAAACATATGGTGCATGTCAGTAATTCTAAAGTTGAATGTGTTGGATGAATCCCCTCTTTGACACCTGCAGCTCGAGAACATGATGTAATCCTTTGCCCATATGACCAGCAGTCATTACCACCACACTACCACTGGTTTAACCAAACCTGTCAGTGTGACATTGTTTTCATGTCATTCTTTAATCTATTTATTGTTTTTATTAAGGACTGAATTATTTATTAAACCATCAGTGTAAAAGTGCATACTCCCATGTCTGCATGATCATTTTAACTAAACAAATATATTTTTTAGTAATGGTGACGTAACCTTATTTAAGGAACACCTCTTTGTAATGCTTTGTCTTATACCTTCATTCTGCAGACTACTGTGCCAGTAAATTTGCTGCAGTAGGGTTTGCAGAGTCTGTGGGTCTTGAGCTGCTAGCAACTGGGAAAGATGGTGTCAAAACTACAATTGTATGCCCGTACTTCATCAACACCGGGATGTTCGATGGATGTCAAACTAAGTAAGTCATGCTACATGGTTTCCATTTTTTATGGTTTCAAATGTCACAGGTATATTCATGGAGCCAGAGTGTGTGGTGGAAAGGGCAACACAACTGTTTGTTTGCTGTTTTCAGCAAGCCGTAAGTTTTGGATTTACCTTCAGCTTCACCCGTAGGCCATGCTGCACACTTCTCAGCTCTTGTTTTCCACAGACCTGAAGACTATCTTGAGGGGATGGAATTTCAAGAGTCCAAAGCTGAGCTGTGAGCTACTATTGGAGAAAGTTGGAACCAGGGAACTAGTAAAAAGGAGTCTAGAGGAGCCTTCAGACCAAGCTTATTTCTGCTGCTTGTATCTGCACTCTGGTTCTTTCTATAGGTGAGGGTAGAGATCGACCGGTAAATCGAGAGCTTCACTTTTACATTTGGTGCTTTTTACCACGACTGACTGGTCCAGCGCCGCATCACTGCAGCCACAGAACAAATCCGTCTGTTGATCTCGCACTCCCCTCACTCATGAACAAGACCCTGAGATACTTAAACTCCTCAGTAACTGGTCCCTGACCCAGAGTGGACCCTGCAACCTTCTGTAGCTGAGGACGATGGCCTCAGACTTGGAGGTGCTAATTCTCATTCCCTTCGCTTCATACTTGGCTGCTAACCACTCCGATGCGAGCTGGAGTTCACCACCTGATACCAACAGAAGCACATCATCTACAAAAAAGCAGAGATAAAAGTCGAAATTTTGAGATTTAAGTCAAATGTATTTTGAGAAAAGTCAAAATGTGGAGATTACAGTTGTTTCAAGACAAACTAAGAAAGTTGCTGTACCCTGTAAGTTAATAAAGTCATAGTTCAGAATCGGATTTAGTAACAAGGAACAAACTTATTTCTCTTTTAGGTCAAGTATAAGGACATTGAAAAGATGGTGCAGAAAGTTGTGTATGGCTACACAAACTTGGAAGAATGGATTTATACAACATGAACTGGTTGTTCATGGACAGATTCACGGCTACCAACAGTTGCATCACAAGTATGCTGATCAATTAGTTTCACTAACTCATCTACACAAGGCATTTTGTAGCTGTGGTAGTTTGTCTCGAAATAACCATAATCTGAATATTTCAACTTTTTTTTCGTTTGGGATTTTTTTTTCTTAATAATATTTTGACTTTTTTTCTCGAAATAGTATTACAATATTTTTTTCTTAATGTCACACCAATACTCCTCCATGCCACAAAAGGAGATAAATGCCACTGTTGTCAAGGTGCATACTGCTCATAAAGCTGGAGGTCTCCACCTGAAATCCAGCACGCTGTGACTCTATGAGCAACAGGAGGGGGAGGATTAGGATTAGTGAGTGTCAGAGCCATCATCAGAGATGCATCAGCCCACCCACCACCACCACCTCACCAGATGTAGATGGCCTCAGCCAGCTGCTCAAGAATGCCTTAAGCAGCTGAAGATGCATAAAAATGTCAGATTACCAAGACCTTGCATGAGATATAGCATCGAGGGAGGAAGTGCTGACATCAAGAAGTGCTACCAGTGGCTAGAAAAGGCCAATGTAGACAGGCTCTGATTATTCTACGTTAAGAACAGGCCAAAGCACCAGGTCCATAGAGACAGGAACCTATCCCAGCTGACATGACCTAAGTTGCAGATTCTGCAAAGGCGTCCCAAGACACCATCTAGCACATAGTAGCCAACCACCTTTCTGGGGTAGTGACGCATATGAGGACTAGAAGTCCTGTTAGACTTCCAGTTTCACACCAAAACAGCAGCTGCTGACCAGCTAACCAAACATATTGGTTATTAACAAGGAACAGAACACCACAGGTTATGTGCGCATCTCATGTAATGGAAGTGGACTGGTACCACTGAAAGTGCTAAGCCACATGTATTTTAACAGACACGACTGAAGATGAGGGTCAGTGTTTTTTTTGGACACACACTTACAGCCACTTTATTAGGTACACTGTTCAATTGCTTCTCAACACAAACATGTGCTCAGCCTACCATACAGTGCATTTGGGCATGTAGACTTGGTCAGTACGACTGCCTGAAGTTTAAACTGAGCATCTGAATGGCAACGAACTGAGACTTCAGTGACTTTGAATGTAGCATGTAGCATGGTGTCAGATCATGCTTCTGAATGTTTCAGAAACTGCTGATGTGCTGGGGTTTATCCCACCCAGGCATCTCTAGGATGGCAGAGACTGGTCCAAAAACGAATAACCAATGAGTGGCAGTTGTCTGGGTGACGAGTTGATAGGCAACATTAACAAGGTTACTGTAACTTACAGTAAAATTTCCCTCCTTACTGTAATGTTTGGATGGCAATGTCAGAATGTCAGTTCATTCTTGTGGAGATGTGGGATAATTTTTGTGTTTAGGTAGGCTGTCCTGTTTAAATAGTGTTCAGTTGGTACTGAGTATTGTTGCCACAGTGTCAATCCCTGTATCACCACTGTGCATTGAGCCAGATAAGGCATCATGTCACAAAGCTCAATCAGCTCAATATTATTTCTTCAACATGGCAATGAGTTCACTGTAGTGGCCTTCAGCTGCCACATCTCAATTCAATAAAGCACCTTTGGGATGTGGTAGGTTCACATTAGAGCAGGGCGATATGACCAAAAATATTTATCACGATATACATTTGAAAATTTGCGATAACGATATAACTGACGATATAATTGACACTAGACAAAATACTTTACAACTCCACAACTTTATTAGTGCAAAAAAACACCATCGATGTATTTTCACTTAAACAAGCAGCTGTTTTTTATGTGCATTAAAGTTATATAAAAATGTAACAGTGCAAATTCACTCACTGACAGTTTAACCAAAAGGCATTTCCAGTGGAAACTGGCCGACATATCCTCAGCATAACCATGTATAATATCCACAAACCTTAAAAAGAGCTTATACACACACAATACGGTAATATTATGTTGAAGCACAGTACGTATCACTCCGCGAGGCGCCCGCCTACGATAGCCATAATGCTCCGACAATCCATCAAGCGGTGCGGCTTCGTAGCTTAGCAAAGTCGTACTAAAACGTTTGACAGATTTTCGTGTACCACATAAAATCGTTTCGAGGTCAGTAAACACAACCAGAATTCATACATAAGGCACACGGGATTATAAGGGACACTGTCGATTTTCAGAAAAATCAAAGGATTGATTTTAAGTGTGCTGTAGTTTCCAAACAACACGGTAATAACGACGGCCCGCTAGCATGCGCTACCAAAAATAGTGCTTTGTTGTGTATCTGGGACGAAAGCCAAACCAGTTCCACACCACTGAAGTTGCAGCATTTTTACAAACCAGTTCTGGTTCATCCGTTTCATTCAACGATCCACTTTCGCTCTTCTCATTCTGCGTCGCCGCCATGTGCGTATGTAAACAAAGGCACTGCGCATGCGCGTTTTACCCATATTCTATCACAATATTTCATTTTCCTATCGTTGCCCAAAATTACACCGGTATTACCGTGAATGGTATGATATGGCCCAGCCCTAGTTCACATGCACATGCAGCTGACAGTTAGGCAGCAGCTGAGGCCATGATGTCAATGTGCACCAAAATCTGAGGATTGTTTTCAGCACCTTGTTTAATCTATGTATAAACATTAAGGCATTACTGAAGGCAAAACAGGGGCAAGCCTGGTGCTAGTAAGGTGTAGCTATTAATAGAGTTGCCATTTGTAGCATTATTGATGGTAAAATCCTTTTAGGGGGCCTGTTTGTGCAGATTACAATAGTCTGTGTTTAAATTTAGAATTACATGTTGTATATTTGGTGTGATGAATGTTATAAATTCCACATCATGTAAGCAGATACATAACACATGTAGTACATTAATTAGATGAATTGTATAAAGTGTAATAATTTTCCAAATCATTTAAAATTCTACCCTCAGGAACCTTCAACCCCATATCTGTTTGATTACCCACCCAGATTGTCGCAGGAGAACTTCAAATGGAGAACCTGACAGATGCTAAGTTCAGTGCTTTTTTGTCTCTTTTGTGTTCATCAGGTGGCCAAGACTGCTACCAATCCTGAATCCAGATTATGTGGCCAAGAAGATCATCCATGCTGTGCTCACAGACCAGGTCTACTTGCTTTTGCCTCGGACCATGTACCTCATAACTGCTCTGAAGAAGTTAGTGACTACCTTTCTTTGTTTCTTTCACTTGCACACAGTTCTGATCTAAAGTAATTAAAACTGCTGTTGTTTTAAACTCTTTAAGCCACACTCACTAATGTAGGGATATCTGAAAATTTATCCACGTCACTTGTCCCGTATTTTGTCATGCCTTATCACAAAATGGATGAAATAAATTTTCACCTTAAAATTCACATAATTTATTTATCCCCATGGGGAAATTGAGAGTGCAGTGGTATAGTTAAATAGAACAAGTGCTGGGCTGGAATAGACCGACTGACCTACCTCAAGACACAGAAGGCCTTGATTCGTCCTTCCATAGATCAAGGCACCTATCTGGGAAAGGGTAGAGAATATCTACAGCATTGAAGATCACAATGAACACAGTGGCCTCCATGTGTAAATGGAAGAAGCTTGGAACCACCAGCTCCCTTTTTGGAGCTAGCTGCCTGGATGATCTGAGGGATCAGGTAGAAGGGCCTTAGTTAGTAATTGTAAACAGATGGTTGCACTCAAAAAAAGTTGAGCATTGCTCTGTGGAGAGAGAACGGTCCAGAAGGAATGGCAGTTTTGCAGCACCAATCATTTATACAGCAGAGAGACCAGACAGAAGTCACTTCTTAGTACAAGGCACATGGTGGCCTGCCTGAAGTTTGCCAAAAGGAACCTGAGGGGACTCTCAGATCACGGAAATAAAATTCTCCAGTCTGATGAAACAAACATTAAACTCCTTTGCCTGAACGGCAAGCGTCATGTCTGGAGGAAACCAGGTACTGCTTATCACCTGACCAAAACGGTCCCTACAGTGAAGCAGGGTGGTGGCAGCATCATGCTGTGGGGATGTTTTTCAGCAACAACAAGTTTGGCTGCACTCCACTTTCTGGTGAAACAACCGATGCAGAATGCAGCAATGTACAGAAATTATGAATGACTAACTTTTTATTAATATTGTAGGCTATTTCTGGGTGCACGGGGGCACCAGTCACCATTCTGTGTATTTCTGGTTGTACTCTGGTGATTCAGGTGGCCTTGATGGGAGTGGGAGTGGCCTAACAACACTGCCTGTTGTTCTCTGGCCTTTGCTTGACTTGGTTAACTTCTAGTTTTCATTGTGATGCACTTTACCATCTTTGAAGGTCGATTTTTGCTGGAGGAGGGATTGTGAGGAGGATCATGCACACATGTTCACATGGTGGGGGGGGAAAGGCTATCACAAGAATACAAGCAGATGGATGTCTCTACCTGTAGCTGGTGACGTTTCACCTACAGGAATGAGACAACATGTCAATATTTACCTGAAGTCCAACCTCAAAAAAAAAGGCCTGGCCCAAAAAAACGTGACTTTAGATCCTTTCACAGTGAATGCGGTGGGTTTAAAAAATCGTTTTTAATTTAAATAATGCAATGCCGATTCAATAAATCCTGTATCCATTTTTGCATATAAATATATTTTGCCAGACACGCAAAAATCTCCGCTTAAAGCTCATAAAACTATTTCAACAACCTCCAAACAGTTAAAAGAGCAAACGATTAAAACGGAGTCCACATAAAGTCGTGATGTTCTTAAATGAGAAAAGGAAGAAATCCAGATTCTAGGTTGCATCCATTTCTCAGCAGGGAGAATTTCTTGGTTTGATCCAGCAGTTGAAGCTGTGTCACGGCTTAAATACATGTCAAACGATGTCAGTGGGCCAGTTTGAACTGTTGTTATCAGAGTTGGAAACAGATCTGAGGAGGTGGAGAAATCATTTCAGAGAGCCCAGTGAGCCAGACCAGTGTTTATCTGTGTGTCTGTGGTAAAAATGGTTACATTTTACTCTTTCTGTATCATTGTATATGGAGCTATGAGCGCGCTTGTTGCCAAATACAGTGATTTGATTGGTCAGATCAGTTTATTCGGATCCAAAACATCTGAAAAATCGAGCTTGGTTTGAAAAAAATTAATTCAGCAAATTCGTCCAGTAAAAATACGCGATTGGTGTGAACGGCTGCATTAGGCATAGTGTCCAAAAAATATTTTTAACGCACAAAATGTTCACACGGATTTCATATGTCTGGTGCAAAAAGGCACCAAACACAAACTGATTCTGAGAATTTCTTTTTAAATTATTTCTTATTGCCGTCTTACTACCCTTTCTACAATGACTCAGGACCTAAATAATGTCTTTGGCACACACTGAACTCAAGAAGAACTAGAAAAATTTGCATTTCCTGCGAAAATGCAGTGTGGATGCTTTAAAGCTGAAGCTGTCTGCTGAAACTAGCTGAAAAAGCTGAAAAGTTGCAGAAATTGTAAAAACTTTGCAGAAGCAAAGGAACTTTGCTAAAATGTAGTAACTTAGCAGAACTGTAATATCTTAGAGGAAACATAATACTTGGCAGAAATACAATAGCATAGCAGAACTTAGCAGAAATATTGTAACTTAGCAGAAACACGATAACTTCTCAAAAATACAAGAATTTAGGAGAAATAGTATAAGATAACAGAAAGAATATATTTAGCCAAACATTCTTGAACATTACAGAAATACTATGATTTAGAAAAACAGTACAACATAGAAGAAATGCTGTGATTTACCAGAGACACTGTAATATACTATGAATATTGTAATTTTATATAAATACTATGTTTTAGCAAAAATACTCCAGTTTAGCACAAATATTATAACATAGCAGAAATACTATTCTATAGCAGAAATGCTATATTTAGAAAGAAAAATATAATATAGTAGAAATACTATGATTTAGCAGAAATCCTACAATATAGCTTAATAACAATGATTTAGAACAGATACTATGATTGAGCAGAATAGTAATAACTTAAGTGAAAATATTGGAAAGGTAAAATGACAAGCTGAATAAAAAGGAACATGGTTAAGTTTGCTCAAAACTCATTTTTGTTTACCTCTGAAAAAATAAAATAAAAATACATTTAGGAAAAATACAAATAAGAACAGCCAACAGATACACACAAAATCAAATATGGATACAAAAATGTACAGAGAGACACACAGAATGGGTCTATGCCAGTCAACCAGTCTGAATATATTATATTTTTATCCAACAATGAGATGCTGCCCTAAAAAGGGTCTTTGTGTGTGTGTGTGTGTGTGTGTGTGTGTGTCTCTCTCTCTCACACTCACACACGCACACACGCACACACACACGCACACACACACCACCAGCAGCAGCAGCAGCAGCAGCAGAAAGTGAATAGGGGCTGTTAACAGCATGTTTCTAGGTCAGTCAAACAGCTGTGAGCTTCTCAATTTGAATCCACCAATCAGAGAGGCTGTGTGCTTTTTCCCGCCAAAACAGGTGCACCTGTTTTTACACACATGCAGCACAGAGGCAGGATTTTTGCAGTCTATTTTTCATAGTGAGGATTCCCCTCAAACAAATGGCTATAATTTCCTAACCGTAGGGGCTAGAACAGTCATTCTTACACCGTTTTGTTCAGAAGAGATGGGGGAATCTTAAAGTGTTAACAATTTATCTTAAAAATATGAATTATTGAAGATATTTGACTTCTAACACACCATAACTGAGTAGAGGCAAAGCGAAAACTGTCTTGACTTGCCCTCAAATAATGCTTTCTAACTCTAAATCTATTTGGAGTATCGATATCATTCTTTCACCGTAAGAGACAGCAGGATTTGGTGAACAGTCATGGAAATTTTCAGGTCTGTATGGAAATCCATCAAAAAGATATGACGAGAGAAAAAATTGCCTCATTTCCAGAGTTTGAAATCTGAAGAAATCTGAGCGAGGGACGAATTTCCTACCCTCAAACAAACCCAATTCATGGCCAAATGGTAATAGATGAGAAAGAAATTCTTGAATTGTGAGCGTCAGGAGTGTCTAAAGATATATTGGCACAAGCCTCATGTCTTAACTTCGCTGCGTTAAGGAGATATGACGATTTGAAAATGCCTCTTATTAGAGAAATCCAGCGGTGATTTTGAACAAGCTCTCCATTGACTTTCTATGCAGAGTTTCCAGACTTTGTGTTGGTCTGAGGAGATTTGCCAAAATTCTATTATACAGAAATACTGTAATCAGCACATATACTGTAACATGACAGAAATTCCTCCACTTAGTAGTAATACTATAACATAACACAAATGTTGTGATTTGGCACAAAAACCATGATTTGGCAAAATACTATGATTGAGCAGAAGTACTAAGATGTAGTAAAAGTACTTTGATTTAACAGAAATACAATTATAGGGGAGTAATACTTTAAAATGGGAGAAATATTGATACACACACACATACACAGAGCCTAAAGGGAACAGTATTTGTGCCATGGAGTGTTAACAAGAATCTGAGGTCCATATTAGAAAAGCTGCTAAAATCATAAAAGTTTGCAGAATTGTAATAAATGATCAATATGAATTAGTGGTCTGTGACAGTGTATTAATTTGTAGGGAAAAAAACATGTTGACCAAGGTGGAATTGAACCCACGACCTTTGGGTTGCAGACCTGTGTCATTGCAAACTGTGCCACTGGGAAAGAGAACGAGCGCCTGGAAAACAGGGTGATGAGCAGTCAGAATTAGATCGCGGTGAGAGGCAAAGAGCGCCGTTTTTTGGAGTTACAAAATGTCGTGTAACTCAAAAACTAGGTGGACTAGAAGCATAATTCTTGTACTGGGTGAATCAGCGGACTTTGGTGTACTTTGACTGTGATTTTCATTGCTCTTTCTACATCCGTCGCTGAGATATGACGAGAGAAGAAAGGGCAGACCTCAGATATGATTGGCTGGCTGGGAAGCCGTGCAGGCCCTGATATGTAAATTTGAATGTCTCAGTCCTCAGAGGATTGGCTGCCTGGGGACCTGGCAGAAATATATAGTAATAGTATGATTAAGCATAAATACTACATTTAACAGAAATACTGTATTAAGCACAAATCCTATAAAAAGCAGAAATACTATATTAAGCAATATAAATATCCTATAAAAATCCTATAAAAAGCAAAAATACTGTACTATGATTTGGTAGAAAAACTATAATTAATCAGAAATACTATATTTGGCAGAAATACTATATTTAGCACAAATCTTATAAAATAGCAGAAATAGTATGATTCAGCACAATAGTAATAACTTAAACAGAAAAATTGGAAAAGCAAAATGAACAGCTGAAAAAATGCTGAACATTCTAAGGGTCCCTCAAATGTAATTGTTAAATGAAAAAAAAAATCAGCAAAAAAAAGTATAACAGTCACACAATCACAAATATGGACACATATGGAAACACACAAGCACAGAGAGACACACAGGATCAAATTCAGTCAACCAGTCTAAATATATTGAATTGAAATCATACAATAAGATGCTCCCATAAAAACTCTCTCTCGCCCTCCCTTTCTCTCTCTCTCTGTTACACACACACACACACACACACACACACACACACACACACACACACACACACAGGGAGAGACAAGCAAGTTTCTAGGTCAGTCAAGCAGCCTGGGAGCTGCTAAATTTGAATCCACCAATCAGAGAGGCTGTGTACTTTTTCCCGCCAAAACAGGTGCAGCCGTTTTTACACACTCGGCACAGAGAGAGACAGGATTTCTGCAGTGTATTTCTCATAGTGAGGATTCCTCTCAAACAAATGGCCATAATTTCCTAACCGTAGGGGCTAGAACGGTCATTCTTACACCGTTTTGTTCAGAAGAGATGGGGGAATCTTCAAGTGTTAACAATTTATCATTAAAATATGAATTGTTAAAGATATTTGACTTGTAATGCACCATAACTAAGTAGAGGCGAAGCAAAAACTGCCTTGACCTGCCCTCAAACAACGCTTTCTAACTCTAAATCTATTTGGAGTATCGATATAATTCTTTCACCGTAAGAGACAGCAGGCTTTGGTGAACAGTCATGGAAATTTTCAGGTCTTTGTGGAAATCTATCAAAAAGATATGACGAGAGAAAAAAGTGGTTCATTTCCAGAGTTTGAAAGCTGAAGAAATCTGAGCGAGGGACAAATTTCCTACCCTCAAACAAACGTAATTCATGGCCAAATGGTAATAGGTGAGAAAAAAAATTGTACACTGTGAGCGTCAGGAGTGTCTGAAGATATATTGGCACAAGCCTCATGTCTTAACGTCGCTTTGTTAGGGAGATATGACGATTCGAATATGCCTCTCATTACAGAAATCAAGCGGTGATTTTGAACAAATTTTCCATTGACTTTCTATGGAGAGTTTTCCGACTTTGTGTTGGTCTGAGGAGATTTGCCAAAATTCTATAAATCCCACAACAATGATGGTGACATTTTCTGAAAGCCAGCAAAAATACCTACGTTTTGATGTATAATTTGTGGAAGTTGAGTGAAAATTGAGCAAGTAGCAAGAAGTTGTTCGGACATGAAGAGAAGACTGCAAAACCTACAGTGGCACACTGAAAGCCAAGTGCATAGCAACCATAACAACGCATGTAATTTGTGAAAAATCACAAAGATGAAACTCAAAACTTAAAGAGGGATAAGATGAAAACGGTAACAGATATGAAAAAGCTGAATCAGACATGAATAGCCCAATAATTTGTGAACATTTTACAATTTGAATGGTTGTTCTAGGCGAAAGTTTGAGGAAGTAGTTAAGTTTCAAAAACAAGCAAGTTTTAGTAGAATTTTGTAAATTTCCCATTCATTTCAATGGGACAAATTAAAGGAAAAAAGCTTAATATTTTAAAAAGTTTAATAGCAAAAAATACCAAAAGTCATAGTGCACATTAGCAGAAATAGCAGAATAGTTTAAAATTTGAACGGTGAAAATCGGCTGAAAATTGTGGGACTAGTTAAGTGCCAAAAAACGTACGAAAGCAACTAGAATAAAGTATAAAGAACTAGAAAAATTTGCATTTCCTGCGAAAATGCTGTGTGGATGCCTTAACGCTGAAGCTGTCTGCTGAAAAGCTGAAAAAGATGAAAAGTTGCAAAAAGTTGTATGGTGGTGAAAAAAAAATGTCACCCTGAGCAGGATTTGAACCTGGACCTCCTGGGCGCAAGGCGGCTACTCATCTCACTGAGCCAAATTCACTCTCACAAGGTAAGAGATGGAGAGACTGACAATTAGGGTGAAATGAGCAGAAACTGCTGAGAATTGCGCTGATAAGAGGTGAACTGGTTGAAAATTTTGCAGAAAAGAGGTGAATCAGCAGAATTTCTGCAGAAAAGAGGCAAAGAAGCAGAACGTTGCGCTGAATAGAGGTGAATCAGCAGAATTTCTGCTGAAAAGAGGCAAAACAACCTGTTTCTGCTCAAATTCACCAATCAGAGGTACTGCCTCTGTCTGCTTCATCAGGTTGGTACTTGTATGTATTTCTGCCATGGAGCGTTAACAAGAATCTGAGGTCCATATTAGAAAAGCTGCTAAAATCATAAAACTTGCGCTGAAAAGAGATGAATCAGCAGAGTTTCTGCTGAAAAGAGTTTTTTTTTTCTGAAAACAGCCCCAAAAAATGGAATTTGTGCTGAAAAGGGGTGAAAAAAATGAAAATTTTCCTGAAAAGGGGTGAAAAAGCTAAAGTATACCAAATCAAAGTATTTGTGCCAAAACATAGTGTTTCTGCCATATTGTGGTACTACTACATTACAACATGAATACGGATTAAAGATGAAAGAAACTGGCAACAAATTCCTCCACTACAAACCAGTCTGATACCACTTCTTTGCAGTGTTCACGTTTACTAAGGCACTACCCAAAAGGTGCCACAAGAGGGCACTCCAACACAAGAGATGACCTATGTACACTGATGCACTTAGTAACAGTCAGCCTCCTTGAATTGGCAGAAATACTGTGATTTAGTAGTAATACTATAACATAACAGATATACTGTGATGTTGCAGACATAGTATGTTTTTGCACTACTCATTTGTAGTGAAAAAAATTAGCAATATAAATTACAGGTCTGTGATAGGGTATAAATTTGTAGTGAAAAAAAAAAACATGTGGACCAAGGTGGGATTGAACCCACGACCTTTGAGCTGCAGAGCCGTGTCATTACCGATTGCGCCACCTGGACAGGGGGCGGGTGCCTGAAAAACAGATTGATGACCAGTCACAATTAGATCGTGGTGAGAGGCAAAAAACGCTGTTTTTTTGGAGTTACAAAACGTCGTGTAACTCAAAAACTAGGAGGGCTAGCAGCATAATTCTTGTACTGGGTGAATCAGCGGACTTTGGTGTACTTTGACTGCGATTTTCACTGCTCTTTGTACCTCCGTCGCGGACATATGACGAGAGAAGAAACGGCTTCATTTTCGGAGTTTGAAAACTGAGAGGAGGACAGATTTCCACCCCTCAAACAAACGTAATTCATTGCTCAACGGTAAGATAATTGTAAAAACTGCTTCCACTGTGAGTGTCAGCAGTGTCTGAAGATATATTGGCACAAGCCTCATGTCCTAACTTTGCTTTGTTAAAGAGATATGGCGATTTGAAAATGCCTCCCGTTACAGAATTTCAGCTCTGAATTTCAAAACCTCCCCATTGACTTTGAATGGGGAGTTGTCAGACCTTGTGTCACTCCGAGGCAAATTGCGAAAAAACGGTAAATCTCACAATAAAGATAGTGACATTTTCTGAAAGCCAGCAAAAATACCTACATTTTGATGTATAATTTGTGGGGGTTGAGTGGAAATTGAGCGAGTAGCAAGAAGTTGTTTAGACATGAAGAGAAAATTCAGAACGGACCAGCACTCACTCTGACTTAATTGCATAGCAACCATAGCAACGCATGTATTTTCTGAAAAATCACAATTTTGCAACTGAAAACTTAAATAGAGATAAGATTAAAACGGTAGAAGATCTGAAAAAGCTGAATCAGACAGGAATAGCCCAATAATCTGAGAACATTTTAAAGTTTGAATGGAGTTTCTAGGTGAAAGCATGAGGAAGTAGTTAAGTTTCAAAACCAAGCAAGTTTTAGCAGAATTGTGGAAGTTTTCCATTCATTTCAATGGGACAAATTAAAGGAAAAAAGTGTAATATTTTAAAAAGTATAATAGTAATAAACACCAAAAGTCATTGCCGGAAAGAGCAGAAAGAGCAGAACAGTATAGAGTTTGAACTGAGAAAATCGGCTGAAAACTGAGGAAGTAGTTAAGTGCCAAAAAGTGTACGGAAGCAACTAGAGGAATAATAATAAAGAAGAAAGAGAAACAGGAAAACAATAGTGTGGAAGCCCTTTTAGGGCATCCACACAATAAAGAGAAACAGGAACTCAATAGTGTGGATGCCTAAAGCATCCACACAATTAACATGCACACTAACTAACACTCTAAAATATTAAACAGCTCACTAACCACTGAAACCCACAGGGTAATTTTCTTGTTTTTAAAAAAGCTCTGCCTCAACCTCCAAAGCTGGAAAACATGGTATCTCAACTTTAAAGTAGATTACAATGTACACTACTTACTTACACACATACATTCATTTGTATTTATAATATAATCCCCAGAATACACAGAAATGAAATGCCATGACAACTAATTAAAAAAAAAAAAAAAGTTCCTTAAATTCATCTTACTCTGGTCTAAGGAGTTTAACAAATTATATCCAATTTTCCTAGAGCATCCTTAGGTTTAGACAGGCCGTCACGTCTATGGTAGGTACTTTTTTTTTTTTTTTTATCCGTCATTGTGTAAAAACCTTTAAACTTGCTGCTATCAAAATGCCCCCAATATTTGATGATGCCACTTGTTTGTGGTAGAGTTTACAATGGCCAATACATGTGTTTTATTAATTCCCCATGTTTGTGTTTTGTTTTGATTCATTACTACTTATATTTCAAAGTCTTAACTTGGCGTACAGAGTAGACAAAATGCTTACAGGTGAGTCGGTTATTCCAAAGAGTTTACACAATTCACAGCTTTCATAGTTTTGTCACAATCAGAAAAAAAAACATGTCAGTGTTGATGAACTTAAAGCCATAAATAATCCAGTTGGATGATTTTTGTGTCAGTTCTCAGTCCTATGCATGTTGTTTATGTAATGGTCAGTAAGTGTTTTTGGTACAGTAGTTGTTTCAAGCCTGTCCTCGTCTTTGGAATCTTTTTGTGTGTGGATGTTTGTTTGTTTTTTGATGGATACATTCCAGCAATAACATGAGGTTAAACTTGACTTTGACAGCCATCACTGGCAGATTATTCGATTGGCATAATGGTTACAGATGTTATGTATTTAATTAAAATGACCTTGGTGCTGATGGGGTTACACTTTTGTTGTTGCCTTGTCCTCATCTTGTTCTTTTTTTTTTTTTTTTCCCCCCCATTATCATCAGTGTTTTACAGTGGAAACTGCGCTACCTCCTTGGCCGTTACATGGAACTGGCCGTTGAAATGGACTGTCACAAAAACCTTAGTGTACACTGAAATGTACATTAACAGACATTCAGTGTTACATGTGTTTGGATGTTGTGCTCAGCTGTAACCTCTAACCATGTACAGGGCACATGTTCCATTTTGATTATTGTAGCTAGGACTGTTGTAATGTGTAACGAAACATTCTGCAACCTCAGTTTGTTTAAAATCGTCTGTGCTAAATGTTGAAGTTTACTAGCAGGGATGAAATGCTTTATTGACCATGAAACCAAGCACATTGCATTTTTACATGTGATGGTGTATTTACATGTAGTGAAGCCATCATAATGAATGCTTTGTAATATCTAATTAAATACGTTTCCCCTGACAACATTCAAACCCTCTTGTTTCAGATACTCTGTCTTGCTCTCCTACCACTTATTTAACTTTCATTAAATTGGTGTTTCCCTAATATTATACTCGCCAATGTCAATATAGTGAAACAAGATGTGGGGTCAAATTTTCCTAGACCTGGCTTGTGCTACAAAGCTGGATTGCTTTCATCCAGGTAACTAACCCAGTGGTTTAAGTAATACAAAGGTGGATCATTTCTTATCGGGAAAGATTACCATGGCAACTAATGCCTAACTGGTTTCAGAGCATGTTAAAATCCAGAATAGAGATCAGCAGGTATCGGATCAGAAGCCTACTGACCAAGATCCCTAAGATCTCGGATCTTTCAGATCCTTAGGATTCCTGGGACCTCTTTCCATGGATAGGATTGTTTTTGGTTTTTTAAGAGCATCTAATGTCTCTGTGTTTCCTCAAACACAAAGTGAAATACTTCAGTTCATCTAATCCCCAATTTAATGATAGCGTTGTCATATTGATAAATCTGGTAACTTACTGAATTTTATTAATGTGAACTATGGCAGACACGAGTCACTGATCAGTCTGGTCTGTTGAACAGACAGCTGCATTCAGTTCAGTTAAATTTCATTTATATAGTGCCAGAGTTACAAAGAGTTTGTTCTGAGCTGCTAATAAAGCTGTGATGTCATCACTGTCTCTGTCCTTTGATGTTGACGAGTCAATGACTATAAACGAGCTTGTGTTAAGTCCAAAAGAGCTGCCAGTGCCACCCCTCAGCCTCCGAGTAGATGCATGTTTGGTATCAATTTGAAAATCTTAAGCGACTTCCTACCTGATTTATTGCATTCACAAGATTTCCAGAAAACTTGACCCATGACCTTGACCTTAAATCCAAGGTCACTGAGATTCTAACTCGTGTAACATTCGTATGAATTTTAAAATGCTACATCACCTTGTTCTTGAGTTATCGCATTCACAAACTTGGGTACCCACGCTACCTGTTATAATACAAATCTATAAAGACACAATGTACACTGCAAAAGCAAACAAAAGTTTCTAAAGGCAAAGAATTTTGATTTTGTATCGACTAGTCTGTCACTTTGTGCTCTGTTGGGGGAAAAAGACAAAACTGGATTTACAAATGATCAATGGCTAAAGGACGCTACAGTACAGGGCTGGCAGATCCTCTCAACGAAAGAAATGTTTAACTTGTGTTAAACCTCTTGAATTACAGCCTACTGTATCCACTTCAATCACATCTTGTTTGTTTTAAACTCGTCTGTAGTGGTGCAAAAAAATGTAAAATAAAAATGATTTTCAGCAACCTGCTGGGTCTGCTCATAGGATACAAAGTACACTTCACGCACCTAGTAAACACACTTGAGATTAAGAACTTTAAGTAAAAAGGCAAGGTAGGGCCAAAGTCACACAATTAGCAAGTTTTTCCTTCATCATGTATTCCTACAGAGAATACAAAGGTCTTGGAAGGATCTAGGTGAGCAGAGCTAAATTAAAAGATCTGAAACATACAGTGGCCACATCACTTCGCCATGACAGGTGTATTCCTTGCTACTGCACCATCTTAGCCTTTTGGTGATGCATTTAAAACTATCTAATTCTGTTAATGGGCTACGTACCAGCAGCCTTTAAGGTGGCAGTAATTATACTGTTACTTAAGAAGCCATCATTTTACCAGCTGTCTTAGCTAATTATAGGCCAATCTCCAACCTTCCTTTCATTCCTTTCTGTCTTTTGAGTAGCTTCAGTCAGAATATAATGATCATCATAGTACAGAAAGTGCAAAAGTGAAGGTTACAAATGGTCTTTTGGCCTTTGACAGTAGATCCTAATGGTAGTTACTCTGGATGGTATTACCTTTAATAATATGTGTGTGTGAATAAGGCTCGAGTATAAAGTGCTCTGAGTGTTCAAGCAGAGTAGAAAAGCACTAGGGGAGACCGGGTATGATTGTAACATGGGGAGACTCGCAAAACCACAAATTCCACCAATGAGGAAGGCGCTAGTCTCATGATTTTAGTGTTTACCTACATGACACAATCCCTGATTTTGCATGGTGCTTGTCATGGCTGGAAACAGCTGCATGCAGGTTTTATTGGGGGAAAAACTGATTTTGAGGTAAGAAAGTTGATCTTTTGAGCAGCACTAAACTTTGTTTAGTACTTAAACTGCAAAAAAAAGATGTGACTTACAGTAGATTAAATTGTAGTTTCTTAGGCAAACTGTGATTGCCTAACTGCATTTCCCCCTGATCATTTCAAACCACTATGCTAATACCGTTAACAGATAATGGTAGGGTGGATTGTAACATATATTTTAAGTGTTACAACCATCCCCTTCCCCAAAGAAGAGTTTATTAATTTTTATACTTTTCCAGATGCCTAGGCAGTGGTGACTTTGCTGTGGCTTGGGTTGCATTCCTTCCTATTGGATGTTTAGGGTCACATGAGTAGGGTAATACAGGAAGCCAATTTAGTATTGGGAATTCCACAATGAGGGATTTATATATTAATGCCTAAATTTGTTCGCCATGTGTAGCGAACGCATATTTCTTCCAGGCCAGATGGTCTGGCCTCCACAGTCACCTGACCTAAACCCAATCTGCAGTCCAACAAGTGCTCAGCATCTCTGGGAACTCCTTCAAGACTGTTGAAAAATCATTTCAGGTGACGACCTCATGAAGCTCATGGAGAGAATGCCAAGAGTGTGCAAAGGAGTAATCTAAGCAAAGGGTGGCTGTGTGGAAGAACCTAAAATATAAAACATGTTTTGAGTTTTTACACACTTTTTGGTTTATTAAAGAATTCCATATGTGTTAATTTATAGTTTTGATGCTTTCAGTGCGAATCTACAATGTAAATAGTCATGAAAATAAAGAAAAAACATTAAAGGTGTGTGGTAGTGTATATCAGTGAAAGCTATCCACTTCTGCAAAGAGGGGAATCATGGCGCTTACCTTCCCTCCCCTCTGCAGCCATAAACCTCAGCCACTGGATCGCAGTGTCTGTGACCCATTTAAGAAAACGGTGAATAGTGCAACTGTTGCCTGGATGAAGATGAATTCTGCCAAGACATGTATTATATTCCAGGTATTGTCAAGGCTGCTCTGCCTCCAGCTGCAACACCCAAAAACATTCCATCTGGTTTACAGTCCACAGATATTTCGCCTTTCAATTCTGACATTTTTGAGGAGTGTAGCTATGCACCGTCACAAGTCACAGGCCGCCCAGAACCAGGTCCATCACAGACATCTGCAACTGCCGTTTGTTCTAGTGAACTAATTTACACACCGACACCACAAGAGTGTGTTTGAGTTATGGCCAGTCACAGAGAGGGAGGCAGGCACTGTTCTTTTTTTGCCAATAAACCACTTTTTTGAAGGATGTTCTCTGGTGTAATTTTTATAGTAAATCAAGTCCTTTGGAGGAAATGAGAGAGAAAAAAAATAAAGGTTCCCAACTTAAAGCACCCAGCCTGTTTGCCTTGTTGTCTTTGTATACATTTAGTAAAATATCTTCCTATTCAAGGAAAAGAGCCAAGACATGAAAAATACAGATGGGTGGATACTTTTGGAAAATATATATGAGGAAACAAATCTAAGGCAGCTTGAAGGGTTAGAATGGCAGCGTGGCAGTATATCCAATTTACAGGATGTGTTTGGTAGCAGTGTGTGATATTTTGAAAATGTAATCTTGCATTGATGTAAAACGTGACTGGTCTAAGTGGTGGTAAAGTTAGGAGCTGCGGCCATTATTTGTGTAATGGATTTACATATGTTAATGATATTCCTGGTTCTCCTTGTTATAGTGATGAAAGAGAATGCAGGCCATAGTCCTTTTTTAGTGGGGGGTTTTTTCCATCTGGTTCACTACAGTTTTTTATATAGCACCAAATAATAGGACCAAATCAAAAAACAGTTGCCTCAAAGTACTTTTATTGTAGAACAAAGACCTTACAATAATTGAGAGAAAACACCAACAATCAGACAATGTCCTATGAGCAAGCACCTGGCAACAATGGGGAGGAAAAAAAACTCCCTTTTAAAATTGTACTAGCTGTGAATTATGGGAAAGAAGAGAGCACAGATAGACAGGACAAAAGAGACACTAATGGGGGCAGAGAGAGCCGAATTGTAATAATTACTAATGATTAAATGTGATTTTGGTGCGTAAACGTGGGAAGAGAGAGTTAAAAAGAGTGAAGAAACTGATTTTGAGGCAATCTGAAATGCAGCTGCTTACAGTGGATGCCTGCTCCCTCCCTGAGCCTGGTTCTGCTGGAGGTTTCTTCCTGTTAAAAGGGAATTTTTGCTCTCCACTGTCGATACATGCTTCCTCATGGGGGATTGTCAGATTGTTCAAATTTTCTTTCTAATATTGTAGGGTCTTTATTCAACAGTATTTATTTAAATAGAATAAATTCTAACATTAATATATAGAGGATTATTACAGTTTATGCCAAAAACATAAAGATGTATCATATCTTCAGTTGCCAATTAACAGTCTATTACACTGTGAGTGTTTATCCTTTTTCGATGTGTCAAAAATTTTATTCTCAGCTAATTAAACCTTGCACCTATATGCAAACTCAAACTTGATTAAACTTAATCTTTCTATCAGTTTTCTGTAGCTCAGCTACAGAAATGGGATAGTAGAATATCATATAGAAATTCTGAATGTGACATTTACTGTGTCAGTAATTCTGTTGAATTCAACAAAGAGGAGACATCTTAATCTGTGTAGAATGTAACTTGCCTTTTGAATGCATCGATGGAACTTTAAAATATTGCAGGTTTTCTGTACAGTTTGTATGTGGGCTAAAGGTGAGCAAATTTCCACCAGCTCTTATGTCAGTCAACGCCGTACTTTACTCTCATTGGTAGATGCTTCACATGCTGCCCTGGAAGTTCAGACAAGTTTATTTTGGGTTGTGCCACTTCCCTTCGAGCACGGTTGTTTCACTCGTAGTTGCTCAAAGTCATGGAATGTCTTTCACTTTCAGCGGCTTCTGATCGTCACATCAACATGAGTTGCTTGACACCTGAGTCTGAAGCCCCTAGAATAATGAGGGTTATAAGGGTAGCAGAAGTGAGCAAAAATGTCAGCGTGTATGTATTATGTATATGTATACCTCAATACATAATACTGCATTAACCTGTTAAGCCCCCAGAGGTTTTCTCATCTCCACGATCTCCTCCCTTTTGCACCCATCTTTGGGTGGGTGGGTGCTTAAGAGGTTAACAGAAGTTGCAATGATTTCTCACTGGGGCTGTAAGGTCACATTGTATTTGACTGTTCAACAATCTCAGCTTGCCAACATAAATTAACAGTCCCATTGTATGAGCACTGTGTAAACTGATGATACTTCACATCACTTTACCCAAATGAGTGAAATCTGTAATACCTTAGCAATAACATTGATAATAGAAATAATAATGCACCATTTGGAAGAACCAGGTCTTAGCAGAAGCCCCCTGTACTGCTGCTGAATTGTTTTGTTCTTTAATTGTATTTCATGAGTGAGTGTTTAAGAAGAAAAGATGTCTACCATTCTTTTCTTTTTCCTCTAGTCCATTTATCTGAGGACAGGGCTATTATTCTCTATTAGAAAGATTTTTGTCTCTGGAAAACAGCTCGCACAAATACAGCTCACAGATAGTGCCTCGCCTGTCACCTCTGTTCATTTTAGATAAAAGCCATTGTATCCGGGCTTTTAATAATGTGTTGTATTATCCTGCCTTGTCTCTGCTCCCTCTTTGAAGACAGTCATTGTTGGAGTTGTTAGTCATCCAGATTTCGCTACCAGTGAGAAAAGCAAGCAACATTATTCTGGCTCTATGAAATTATTAGACATGGCCTATTTAAATTAGAACAAATATTTTGTTCCATTAGGAGCTGTTTGTTAGATTCATTGTTATGCTTAAGGCTAATAAGGGCATCAGTCCTTGGAATGTTTGTTTATTTTTAAAGGATTGCTTCAGCACTGCACTCTTCTAAAGTTGCTGGAGGTACAGTTTCATTGTTTTAAAACTTTTCACGTGATCATAAACTTTCTAAGAACTACCTGGCTAGCTTTACTCTGCTGCCTTGCTCATTTTCACAGTGAGTCTCATCCCGTCGAGGTGGCTCTTCTATGTTGTGTCATGTGTTTATGGACTAGCTGTTTGGTTTCTTCAGTGTAGAGGTCTAAGCACTCCTCACATAACATACACTATGTTGCTTAGTTTGTTTTTAGGAGTTTTGTCCTTAGGATGAAAGAGTTTTGTCTGAGAGTGTGGCTGGGTCTGAAGTACACTAGGATGTTATGCTTGAAGAAAATTCTCCTGAGTTTCTCTGACAAACCTGTTACATAAAGAATGACTATGTTGTTACGTATGTCATTCTGTTTCTCCTTAGTTGTTGTCTGATCATCTTCCTATACATCTTCGCATTATTTCTTTGAAGGCCGAGTTTGTATAACCGCAAGTTCTTAGAACTTTCTTTACATGTATGTGTTCCTTTTCTTTCCTTTTCTGCCTTAGAGGGATGTTTTGGGGGTTTTTTTGCCCAGTATTGCAGGGTCCTGATTACTCCAAGTTTGTGTTTAAAAGGGTGATGGGAGTCAAACAGGGGGTACTGGTCTGTGTGCGTGAGCTTCCAGTAAACTTAAATGTTTAGGCTTCCAGATTCCTCAATGCGCTCAGCGCAGTCCATAAACGGCAAACTATGATCCTTTGTGTCTTCCCTGGTGAACTTTATGTTTCTATCCACTGAGTTGATGTAAACGATGAAGGCTTCTACTTCTTGGGTTTTGACTGATTTTGATTTTAACCCCCGGTGGCATCCACATATCTTTACGTGGCTAGGCTCTGTCTGTTTGAAAGAGCCAAGAGCTTTACTTTTACTTTGTAAAGGTTGGCCGCAATGGGTGACACTGGGGAGCCAATGGCACATCCATGTTTTTGTCTGTAGAAACCCTTGTTGTATTTAAAATATGTGGTTGTAAGGCAGAGGTCTAACAGCATGTAAATCTAATGCAACTTGTTCTTTATAGTGAGCCTTTCTCTTATTTTTAGATATATTCCTCTTGACTCAGAATCAGTTTTATTGCCAAATGTTGAGCAGGTTTACAACAGTAGGAAATTGCTGCTGTACTTAGTGTAAAACATACTGTCAGACAATGCTTAAATAAATATAAAAATTGAAATTAAAAGTGCTAAGCAGGTAGATATATACATGAATGCAGGTGGTGATCAGTGCAAAAATGGAATGATGCAGTGAACACAGTATAGGGTCATGTGTTTGTGGTGGGAACAGTCATATGGTTATTGTTCATGAGTCCAACAGCAGAGGGGAAGAAACTGTTCTTATGGCAAGAGGTTCTGGTACGAATGGACCGGAGCCTCCTGCCTGTACTAGGGCTGCCACGATTAGTCGACTAGTCACGATTAAGTCGAATATCAAAATCGTCGATGGCTAATTTAATAGTCGACGCGTCGTTTCAAGCTTTGTAAGATCCCAAAAAACGCAGGAATAAGTAGTAGGATTTAAGAGCGTAATAACGGACTGAAACAGAAGATGGCAGCACTGCATGTACAAGGATGCCAGCTGCTGTTAAACCCCCGAAGAACAAGAAGCAGTGTCCGGTATCATAGGAACCGCATCCTCCTGTGCCCGCATTTGTAGGTCGATTACGTTACAGCGACACGACGAAGACTGTCCAAATACGAAGACTCCGACAAATGCACCCTTCATTTCCCCAGATTTGAAGGATGGGTCAGGTGTATACTTCGTGGCCCAACCTATCCCAGAATTCATAGCGCGGCCCTGCTCAGTTTCCAACAATGGCGGCAGCTAGTTGTGTGGATGCCTCAAGGCATTATTGAGTTCCTGTTTCTCTTTATTGTGAGAAACATATGCCTCATGGCATCCACACTATTGTTTTCCTGTTTCTCTTTATTCTTTATCTTTATTATTCCTCTAGTTGCTCCGTTCTTTGCCGATTAACTACTCCCTCAGTTTTCAGCCGATTTTCACCGTTCAAACTCTAAACTGTTCTGCTATTTCTGCTTTCGACTGCTATGACTTTTGGTGTTTATTACTATTATACTTTTTAAAATATTACACTTTTTTCCTTTAATTTGTCCCATTGAAATGAATGGAAAACTTCCACAATTCTGCTAAAACTTGCTTGTTTTTTAAACGTAACTACTTCCTCATGCTTTCACCCAGAAACTCCATTCAAACTTTAAAATGTTCTCAGATTATTGGGCTATTCCTGTGTGATTCAGCTTTTTCAGATCTTCTACCGTTTTAATTTTATACCTCTTTAAGTTTTCAGTTGCAAAATTGTGATTTTTCAGAAAATACATGCATTGCTATGGTTGCTATGCAATTAACTCAGAGTGAGTGCTGGTCCGTTCTGAATTTTCTCTTCATGTCTAAACAACTTCTTGCTACTCGCTCAATTTCCACTCAACCCCCACAAATTATACATCAAAATGTAGGTATTTTTGCTGGCTTTCAGAAAACGTCACTATAACTGTTGTGGAAGTTACAGATTTTTATCAAATCGCCTCAGACCAACACAAGGTCTGAAAACGCTCCATTGAAATTCAATGGAGAGTTTGTTCAAAATCACAGCTGGAATTGTCTAATGAGAGGCATTTTCAAATCGTCATATCTCTTTAACAAAGCAAACTTAAGACAAGAGGCTTGTGCCAATTCATCTTCAGACACTGCTGACACTCACAGTGGAAGCAGTTTTTACAATTATCTTACTGTTGAGCCATAAATTACGTTTGTTTGAGGGGTGGAAATCTGTCCTCCTCTCAGTTTTCAAACTCCGAAAATGAAGCCGTTTCGTCTCTCGTCATATCTCCGCGACGGAGGTACAAAGAGCAATGAAAATCCCAGTCAAAGTACATCAAAGTCCGCTGATTCAGTACAAGAATTATGCTGCTAGCCCTTCTAGTTTTTGAGTTACACGACGTTTTGTAACTCCAAAAAACGGCGTTTTTCGCCTCTCACCGCGATCTAATTGTGACTGGTCATCAATCTGTTTTTCAGACGCCCGCCCCCTGTCCAGGTGGCGCAATCGGTAATGACACGGCTCTGCAGCTCAAAGGTCGTGGGTTCAATCCCACCTTGGTCCACATGTTTTTTTTTTCACTACAAATTTAGATACTATCACAGACCTGTAATTTATATTGCTAATTTATTACAATTCTGCAAAGTTTTATGATTTTAGCAGCTTTTCTAATATGGACCTCAGATTCTTGTTAACGCTCCATGGCAGAAATACATACAAGTACACAGCCTGATGAAGCAGACAGAGGCAGTACCTCTGATTGGTGAATTTGAGCAGAACCAGGTTGTTCTGCCTCTTTTCAGCAGAAATTCTGCTGATTCACCTCTTTTCAGCGCAACGTTCTGCTTCTTTGTCTCTTTTTTGCAGAAATTCTGCTGATTCATCTCTTATCAGCAAAATTTTCAGCCTTTTCACCTCTTATCAGCACAATTCTCAGCAGCTTCTACTAATTTCAGCAGAATTGTCAGTCTGTCCACCTCTTCTTTGTGAGAATGAGTTTGGGTCAGTGAGAAGAGTTACTGCCTTGAGCCCAGGAGGGCCAGGTTCGAATTTTGCTCAGGGCGACATTTTTTTTTCACCACCATACAACTTTTTGCAACTTTTCAGCTTTTTCAGCTTTTCAGCAGACAGCTTCAGCGTTAAGGCATCCACACAGCATTTTCGCAGGAAATGCAAATTTTTCTAGTTAGTTTTAATATTAATATTAATATTACTCTTATTATTCTTTCTGCATCACAAAATAAACGTTTAACATATTTTCAGGCGAGAATGTAACTGTGTAAACTTCAAATATCTGCTCAGTTTATCAAAACACCACATTAGGGCTGCCACAAACGATTATTTTGATAGTCGACTAGTCACCGATTATTTTTGCGATTAGTCTACTAATGAGATCATGCATCCATTGGACGTAAAACGTACAGCTTATTGCACCAGCATGCATCTGCTCTTAAATAACTAGCATTAGCTTACAGCTTTAAGTGTTTAAGGTATGTGCTAACTAAAAATAAAGACAAGATGATAGTTTATTAAATTTTAATGAAATTTACAGGGCTTTTTTCAGTATTTCATTTGTTCCTGGGTGAATCGGTTTGGCTGAGATTAAAGTTATAGTTTTTACACAGCTGAATAAACATCAAGCAGACGACTGATTATCAGAAGTGTGAGATGCTCGAGAATATACTCCGGTGTCCTGTTATATTTTAGACAGCAAGGAGCAGACGGCTGAGTTTATTAAACTCAGCCGTTTAAACAATCTGCAAATTTCATTAAAATTTAATTATCTATCATCTTGTCTTTATTTTTAGTTAGCACATACCTTAAACACTTAAAGCTGTAAGCTAATGATAGTTATATAAGAGCAGATGCATGCTGGTGAAATAAGCTGTACGTTTTACGTCCAATGGATGCATGATCTGATTAGTCGACTAATCGCAAAAATAATCGGTGACTAGTCAACTATCAAATAATCGTTTGTGGCAGCCCTAGACTGTACATATTTCTCCTTTTTGCCATTTATTCCTGCTGTCGACTATTCATATTTTTATTACAACACAGTTAGTGTGGAGCACCCACAATTTCATTGTACATGTACAATGACAATAAAGGACTTTTCTATTCTATTCAGGAGTAAAGTTCTGTTTTGTAAGCAGCTGGCTTGCTGTTGTCTTGTTCTGACAGTCTCCACTGCCTTGGCTAAAGATATGCCAGTGAAAATGTAGGCCTCATCAAAGGACACTATGGTTTCATCTGGATCTAGTGCAAGTTTTAGGTCAGTAGAGTTTTTAATGGGGTGTGTTTTCCACCAGGGGAGCTGGGATGGTGGTGAGATGTTTGGAAAGGTTGTAGGTGGCTGAGTGTACTGCTAACAATGGGTATGATTGTGCCTCCTTCTGTGTGGATCTTTGGAAGTCTATATACACAGGGATCAATGGCATTCTTTTTGTAGTCGCTTGTGTGGTCTTGCCTTAAGGCTTCAAGTAAGTATATTTGTCATTGAGCAGTGTAGTAATTTTGCTGTGATAAGAGTTTAAAACAACAGTGCACCGCCCCTTGTCAACTAAGAAGGGTCCAAGTAGGGCCCACCCAGTGAGGGTGCACTGGGAACGCCTAGCAGGGGCCCCGGTCTCCGAGATCTTCAACTCTTACACCGGCAGAACTTAGACAGCTTTCTGAGGGGGACTGAGGACATTCAATCCGAATGGGCCATGTTCAGTAACCCCCTGCTCAGGCTGCTGAATTGATCTGTGTCTGCAGCAATGGTAATTGGTGCCTGTCGAGGTGGCAACCCCTGAACCAGCTGGTGGAAACCAGAGGTGCAGGGAGACTTCCGGCTGTTGAGTTTGGACTAGCCTGTGGGACTCCAGAAGCAGTCAATGGATAACAGCAAGCTTAGCAGAACGTGGCTTGGGCTGTGGCTGAAGCAAAAACTCAGGTGTGGGAGGAGTTCAATGAGGCTGAGCAAACCTCTCAACTTACCAGGCGAGCTACACGTCACCTATAGTCGTGAGCTCTCGGTAGTGACAAAAAGAACAAGATCACAGAAATTAACTTTCTCTGAAGGGTGGCTGGCCTCTCCCTCAGAGATAGCGTGAGGAGGCCAGCCATTTAGGAGAGCTCAGAGTAGAGCCGCTACTCCCCCACATCGAGAGCCAGTTGAGGTAGTTTGGGCATCTGACAAGGATGCCTCCTCGGTACATGGAAAGATAATATCTCTCGGCTGGCCTGGGAATGCCTTGGTGTTTCCTCAGATAAGTTAGAGGAGGTCTCTGAGGAGAGGGAGGTCTGGGCTTTTTTGCTTAGGCTGCTGCCCCTGCGACCTGGCCCCGGACACTTGAAAGAAAATGGATGGATATAGAACCTTGGGGTAAATTTTGAAATACATCACTGAATACAAAGTTTTATATAGCAGTTGCACTTCTTGTGCTACGTACTGGCAACCACGTGAAACTAAAACCCTCTTTCTAACAGTAGGTTTGTGAATGGCTGTAGAATTAAAGCACTGGAATTAATGAATTAATTTATAATTGGCTGACTCTTTTTGATACGCCCTGTTTATATACATGTATTTCAAAAAAGTGCATAAAAACATGTATGGTTTGTATTGATTGCACAAATCAGATATTGCAGGGTTATTGAAAGGAGGCCGTCTCTTCGGTGTTCATTTATTGTGTTTGAATATTATTGGAGGGCTGAGTGCTGGGGAGAGGTGGGGCCCTACTACTTCCTCAGCAACTTTCTGTGGGCAGTCACTGAGGAAGTCCTTAATCCAGAGGCAGATGGAGTGTAGGAGGCTGAAGTTGATTAATTTTGTTACCAGTCTGTTAGGATGAAAAATGATGTGGGTTTTGTAGATAATTCAGAAGCTTTCTGGGGAAAACCTAACCTCTTGTTAGGAAAGATGGCATCCATTCCACTTTGGATGGAGCCACTTAAATTTCTGGAAATCTGGCCAAATTTCTTAAACCACCTGAAAATATGACTAGCCAGCGTTGGGGCCAGGAAGCAGAGTTGCAGTCTTACACGCCTTTCTGCAGCTTCTCTTGTCCTGCTATCCCACCAAAATCCATCCCCATAGAGACTGTGTCAGCTCAAAGAGCACCGAAAAAAGGAATGAGCAAAAAACACACTGAAAAAAAGGCAAAAATATAGCATCCTCAGGTATACCAAAGAGTAAAATAGTTAAATGTACATTATTAAACATGAAAAATAGGATGTGTCCCTTTTAGTTTATGATTTAATATTTGATAAACAAATTGATTTATTCTGTGGACTGGTCAGAGCAGGATGATTGTTAGTTTAGATGAGTCAACATCACCGAGTTATACTAACCGTCAGAATCGTCAAAGCACAGGCTGATGACGGGGAGTGGCAGAAATCTTTCACTCCCTCTTATTAACCAACCATAGACCCAGAAAGACTTTTAATTCATTTGAGAGCCTAACTGTTAGCGTTATCCATCCTAAAAGATTTCCAAAGATTTCAATTTTCTTTGTTATACATCATCCATCTGAATCTAAGGAGCTTGGGAAGAAAAGCGTCTAGACGCCCAGAGGCTTTTCTTCCCAAGTTCCTTAGACTACAATGATCTGGATGACTAAGAGCCTTCACAGACATCATCCATCTGAATATTGCTCAGTATCTCTCTGATTTCTCAAGCTTAGTACTCAGTTCAGATAAAATAATTATTGTGGGTGATTTTAAAATCCACGTAGATGCTGAATTGACAAATATGGCATTTAACATTTTATTAGACTCATTTGAATGAAAATTCATATGGAAAAAAACTCCTTTTTAACTGGAAGAAACCTTCAGCAGAACCAGGCGGCTATCTGCCGTGACTCGTTTGGGGTGAGGAGAGAGATAGGACAAAGAAACACTGTGAAAGAGAGTCAGAGATAAATAATAACTAATGATTAGAATGAAAAAGAAATAGAATGGTGTATAAACACATAGTGAATGAAAAAGGTGGGTGAAGAAGAAACGCTCAATGCACCAATGAAATGACGTCTCAGTAACTTAGAAGATGTTCATTTAGCTTGGAAAAACAAGAGTTTGTTGCTGTATTTTAAAAATTCCCTCCGTAAAACTTCTTGATATTCATCACTTTTCATTGTAGGATCTTTACCCTACAATGTAAAGTGCCTTGAGGCAACTATTGTTGTGATTTGGTACTGTATTAATAAAATTTGAATTTAATTGAATCACTGATGGAAGAAAAAAAGAACAGTCCCACGTTGCTCCTCTGCACTGAAGCAAGGCTGACAAAGTTCTGTTGAATCAACCATTCCTTTAACCTTAACTAGTAATGACTTCATGAGTTTCTTCACAAATAAAATATGAAACATTAGAGTAAAAATGATTCATAGTCTTACAGACATATCAAAGTCACACGGCTATTTTCAGTGCTGTTAATATTTATTTAGACTTTTTCTCTCCGATTGACCTTTGAGTTTACTGTAAGCCTCCAAGCCGTAAACATGTCTGTTACATCACATTCCTGCAAGAATGCTCAAAAAGTCCTTTCATTAGTGATCCAATCTTAAATATGATCAGTCTATCTCTATTAATGGGCTACATACCTCAAGCCTTCAAGATGGCGGTAATTAAACCATTGACCCAGCTGTCTTAGCTAATTATAGGCCAATCTCCAACCTTTCTTTCATATCAAACATCCTTGAAAGAGTAGTTGTCAAACAGCTAACAGATCATCTGCAGAGGAATGGCTTATTTGAAGATTTTTAGTCCGACTAGAACTCATCACAGTACAGACACAGTGTTAGTTTTCGCTCTAATGTTCACACACTAATTTACTAGTGATTCCACACAGAGAACCTTGGGGCTCAATGTCTTGCCCAAGGACACTTTGGCATGCTGGATTAGTCAGGGTTCGAACAAGCAACCTTCCCTGATGACCTCTCCTAGGCTATAGCCACTCCAAGAAACTAACATAAATGTCAAAGACTTTTTTGTATGTATTTTGTATGTTTATTTCTATGTTGTTTCTCTCTTCAAAGTGTACTGAACATGAAGCAGGCCATTGTTCTGGGCCAGTACCTGGGAGCCTTCAACCTCATGGACACGTTCAGGGGGCGCTCCAGGAAGCAGGACTGACAGAGAGGAGAATCACATATGAAGGATACCGAAGATGGAAGGATGGATGCATTAAAATTAACATCAACAACAATTTAATTGTTAACCCTCAGATGAATTGTTTTTTGGTGTAGTATCAGGGAGCAGCACATCTCAGTATAACAAGCTGTGTTTGTTAAATCTCAACTTCCCAAATGAATGAATGTATTTTTAAACGTGTTTTTAAATCGCATCATTATTATTACTGAATCAATGTCATTATTAATTACAGTCTGTGATGTAATATGTCTATTAACAGGTAATACAAAGACCAGTAATGGTGGTCCTTTATATGTTGTTTTGTTAATGCATGCTAGTCCTCATAATTTATTCTTAAACTCTGCATCAAATGTGACGTTGTTGTGAATGTTTCCTGACATTTCTGAAATTGCCTTTGTGTAGATTGTTTAACACTGACAGTTTCCATCGTAATTGTCAATTAAAAATGCTTATATGATGTTGCTACCAAATTTAGTGCATTAATGAAGAACATCCATTTACTAAGAGGCCTCTTCAGTGAATGTGCTATATTTGGAAACCTTTAAAAATGGCATCGGTTGAGTTTTTAAACAGACGCACCATGGACCTGAAAATGGGAGCCCCAGGAAAAAAGAGGCTGACGCATATATTTAGTTGTTAATGCTGTTTAGTGTTTACCAGCTGAAATACTTTCTCATCAAACACCAAGTGGCAGAGCTAAGGACTCAGGAACAATCAACTTTAATAAAGGAATTTCTTAGACATGTAATTTCTCACCCTACTAAGTTTAATAGCTGTTGGTTCAGATCACTTAAAACTGCAGTTTGTTCAGGCTTGAAGAATCACTTTCTTTTCAAGTACGTCTTTATTCGTAAGTAACTTTACAAAATGTTGAGGCATTAAATTTCGTGTGTTAAAGCAAAAACTTGAGACAAATCTTTGAAGTTGAGACTTCCAGCTTGTGCAGATGCACCAATTCCATTGAAATAAATGTGGCTTTTGTGTAGGCATGAAGCAACTCTGTATAACTTTAATCTGTAATATAACATAGTCTTAGCAGGAGAGATCAGCACATGCAGCTGTACTTAAATCTTTTCTTTGATGTAACACATGCATACACATACATATATATATATGTATGTGTATTGTCCGCACGCACACACACATATATTTATCATATATGTGTGTGTGCGTGCGCACAATACTACCGACCTAGTGTGTCAGATCTTGTAATTATGTCTTCATCCCACATATTTTACATACAAGGGCCATGGGTAAACACATGGATAGGTTCTCTCTCTGTGCTGCCCTCACATCTTGTAAACTGTGTAGAAGAACTCACAAATCTGCAGGTAAAATCTAATTTCAGATTTTTATTTAAAAGTTCTGAAATTCTCTGGTCCTCGCCTGTGTACAGTTGCCTTTTCATGAATTTGCTTTGGCATTTGAGGACATTCTGTGCTCAGTTTACCCAAAGCTATTCCATTGGCTAGTTACTCATTTAGTGCTTTTTAATGATTACTTTAAATATGACTGGAATATTTTGTGTCACAAACTATTTCTACATTCTCAGTCCAATCATTCTGTCAGCTGCCCAGATCCAACCCACTCTGCTCGATCGCTCTGTTCAGCAGGTTCATGTTGATCTAGAGAAACATCTGCAGCAACTGTAGTGAAAATAATTGCATTTACCCTTCTGCTCCTTCCTCCATTTACACCAAAAAGCGCTTGCATCAAGTCATTTAAAGGTGAGTTGTGTCTCAACCTTGTATGCAGAAAGTGATAATTAATTCCTCCCTTCAATAGATCATATTATCTCTACCAGCAACCAACTTAAAAGGGGAAAAATTAGTTAAAGTCACATTGCTCACCCCAAAAATGATAAGGAAAACTCATAGTCATGCATCAAGAAGCTCTGGGCTGCCACACACCTGATTGGAGGGAGCCAACCCTGAGCATGACCCAAAGGAGAGAGCCTGTTTATAAGTGGATCGTTGTTTGAGTTTGTTTGTTTGTTTTGTAACTCAAAGGTGGTTGAGGCCTTTCACATAGAGCTAGCTCGAAAATAAATGGATGGATGTGAAATGGGAGAGGAGATGGGGCGGAAAAAGCAAGATATATAGATAACAGACAGTATTGTGTGTTAGTTTATTGATGACAATGAAACAGTTACACTATCTGAAACCTGGCTCACAAAAACAATTACTGACAAAGACATCGCAATAACGGGCTACAATCTCTTTTGTTGCGACGCCCCAGAAAGGGTGGCAGTGTTGCAATTTGTGTAAAAAAACAAAAACAAATTCCATGTTACTGTCCAATCATCGGTATCTGTTTGTAAACACTTTGAACTTCTTGCCCTCAAGCTCCAACTTTTCAAGGGCTATTTTATCCCCGTTGTGGGCTGTTGTAGACGCCACTCAGCCAGTAGTGAGGCTTTAATTTCACTTAGTGAAAAACTGTCACGGCTGCCGGGGCGAGCCGTGTGGTGTTGGAGGAAAAGGACCCAAAATGCAGGCTATGAGTGATGATATGAGTGAGAGTTTATTTACAAGTGGCAGAGTGACAAAAACAGGAATTGAGGAGAGAGAAGCTACTGAACAAACCTAAACTGGGGAAACTAAATAGCAAACCTGAGATCATACGAAACGGGGTGAGGGGCAGAGAGACGCAGACTAAGGAATAGAACACCATGAAACGCAGACGAGCCAACAACGAGCACAGACCGACACCCACAATATATACACACACAAGGAGCGCAGGTAATGACACACAGGTGGGAAGCACAGCTGATCCTAATACACAAGATGACCGGAGGATACAAGCTGAACACAGTGACAACAGACAGACCTTCAAAATAAAACAGGAAATCCACAACACGAACTCAGGGACACGGACAGGGCACAAGGGGAGCACACAGAACCAGACAAGACGCTGAACTAAACAGACAGATTCACAAGCAGATAGTGTAACACCATAGACAGACAGAGGAAACACAGAGAAGTGGGAGCAGGCAGGCATAGAACAAAAACCCTAACAAATGGCAAACCTTAACAAACGATATAACAGAATAAACAAGCACATAGAATAATACAAAGAAACACAAAACACTGAGTCGACAGACTCAGGACCATGACAAAAACGATCTACTTTAGATTTTAATGAAATTATCCTGACCAGAGATTTCAGCTGGGACTGGTCGTCTTCTGCCTCAGTTTTAAATCTTTGTGTGATTCATATAATCTCACACAACTAATTTACAGCACAACTCCAAATCTTAAATACCTAGGAAAATCGTCACTTACTGATTTATTTTTAACTAACATGCCACATAAATGTTCTCACACTGGGGTTTTTGCAAATGAGATCAGTGACCACTGTGTGGTAGCTGTAGTCCGAAGCTCCTAAAATCAAGACCACAAATAGTTTTTGAACGAGATTTTAAGCATTTCTTTGAGCAAGCTTCTCTTTTTTTAACCCTAGAACACTATCACTATGAATAGTAACACAATCACTAATGCAGGGTGATTTTTATCCGAAATAATATAACCAATAAAAAGTAATCAAATATATCAAAATATGACAACACATGACAAATTAGAGTGGTCTCCTTTTACTTTCAACTGTGCCATGTCTAACAAAATGAAAAAAAACCCTCCTAAAACAAAATAATGACTCTGGAAAGCTGGTCTTTGGTCCACCCATTCCTGGGAAATTTGAGACTTCCCTGGTGAAGGCACAGGCTCCTCGACACGCAAACAGCTGCAGGAGAGAGAAATCATGTAAATGTATTTTCCCGGGTGTAAATCACCCGGCGATAGTGTTCTAGGGTTAATCAAACTTATAAATAAACATGCCCAAATGCCCAAATTTTGAGTAAAATCCAGAAACAACCCTTGGTTTTCTCCCCAGCTCTCCAGTCTCCTCAAAAAAAGGGATGCTGCCTGGGCCAGAAAAACTCAATCTGAAGTGGAATGGCTGATTTTTAGACAGCTCAGTGACTGGATGAAGGAGAGAAGTAACGTCGGCTACCCACTCACTTTTCACCCGGAGAGCTGCTGCAGTTCTGATACCAGTGTGTTCGGCTTTGACGGTCAGGTTTTTGGAGAGGAGAGGGAAGGCCGAGGACCAGGACGAGATTCTGGTCTTGACTGATGGCGAGCTAAGCGTGTAGAGGACAAATCACTACCACGAAGAAGATAAACACAAACACACTTATGCATACATACATTCACATTACACTTACAGGACCTTTGAAGTCGGCTGTTGCCAACATAACTCTAAATTCTTTAAAGGGCCCCAATGAATACTTTCTTTTTTGTTTAAGTGTGCACACTGTTCATTTTATTTCTGATAATTAGGGTCAATTTTTTATTTTATACTTTTTCTGTACAAATTGGACAATACCTCTTATGACTTGTAACAATACAAGAGTGGCTACTCGACTGTTAAAGTTTTGTCTGAGTCATTATTGCCGCTCAGTACTTGACTCCTCACGAATTTGGTCTCTTTTGATTCTGGCCAGGGTCTTAATCCACTTTTATATCTTTAAAGTTGGTTACAATAGACCAATTTGGTGGTTAACACACTACAGTGGTAATATTATTGAAAGTTTACTTTTACCACATTTATCATTATGCCCATTTTGTAGCACACAAAAATACTTAGTTAATATTTGCAGACAGACAAATTTTCCTTGTGACTATGTCCACTCTAACATTTGTGTCATTGAGCAGGTCATTTCTAGTATGTGGGATATTTTTGTGACCCTGTTGAGCTAATGTGATTAAATCATGACTATGTCTTGATTGTGCAGCTGATAACAAAATTTCTCTGTATATCAAGCAGTTTGAACCATGCCAGTTGACCCCAGACTCTCCAGAGAAACCTCAGTTTAATCTCACTGATTATTCTTTGTTTTCTGCAGATTTCTCCATTCACCATGCAGTGACTGACACTCGCAGACAGGCTGTAATCCTTGGACAAAGGATTACAAGCCAGGTGAATATAAATTCAAGACTTAGCAAAAAAACCCCAAAAAACCTATGAGCAGAAGATCAAGGGAACCGGGCCTGAGTCCATGGGGCCCGGCTGAGCACAGCCTGAAAAAGGGACATGGGCTCACCCTCCAGTAAAAAGTACATGCTAGGGTGCTGGAAATGAGAGTCTGTCCATCAGTCGAACCTCAGATACAGGAGGAACAATGCGGTTTTCGATCTGGTCATGGAACACTAGACCAGCTTTTTACCCTCTCGAGGATACTTGAGGGTGCATGGGAAGTTGCCCAATCAGTCTACATGTCTACATGTGGACTTGGAGAAGGCATTCGACCTCATCATGAATCTCTTATCTGTTTTTTGGAGATGAAGTGGTTTTGTGTGCTTCATCAGGTGATGGCCTCCAGCTCGCACTGGAAGGGTTCACAGCCGAGTATGAAGCAGTGGGAATGGTCCTCAGCCAGAAAAGGATGGAGTGCCCAATCTGGGTCAAAGACGAGTTCCTGCCCCAAGTGGAGGAGTTTAAGTATCTCAGGGTCTTGTTCATGAGTGTGGAGAGAAGGTGGCGAGAGATCAACAGACGGATTGGTGCAGCGGCTGCAGTGATTTGGACGCTGTACCGGTCCATCGTGGTGAAGAGAGAGCTGAGCGTAAAAGGGAAGCTCTCAATTTACCGGTTGGTCTTGTCATGCAGGTGGAACGGACTCAGGCGCAGACCAGCTGAACTAGAGTTAAAGTCACAAGTTTATTTATGAACACACCACGTGAAACTATATACAATGTACAGGGGCTCGGATTTCCAGGGGTCCAGGGGAGAAAGGGAAGAGGGTCCAAACACAGCCCTCCTCCTCTCGCTCCTCTCGCATTTGTCTTCAGCACTCACACCCACTCCACTCCACTCCACGCTAAACTAAGAAATCACGCAAGAAACAGAGATTATCAGAGCTGTACTGACGAGTGTAACTCAACGATCCAGCGAAGACGCCTTTTGAGCCCTCAGCTTAAATAGCAGCCCAGGAGTCAAGGTAATCAGGCAGATTCACAGCAGGTGTTGGACCAAGGGCGGGAGCCCAGCTGAGCTCCGCCCAGGCAGACAGGTGAGAGACAGGAGAGAGAGAGAGAGAGAGAGAGAGAGAAACTCAAAACAACATGTGGCCTGGAAACTAGGTCAACCAGGGAGACAAGGAAACCACGACTGGTCTATGCTCCTACACTCACCTACGGTCAGAAGCTTTGAGTAGTGACTGAAAGAACAAGATCGTGGATACAAACGGCGGGAATGAGTTTTCTCAGAAAGGGTGGCGGGCCTCTCCCTTTCAGGTAAGGTGAGGAGTTCAGCCCTCCGGGAGGGGCTCAGATTGGAGCCGCTGCTCCTCCACATAGAAGGGAGCTGGAGGTGAGGTGGTTCGGGCATGTGATAAGCCCTGGATAAGCGGAAGAAAATGGATGGATGGATGGATGGATGGATGGATGGATGGGCAAAAGAAAATGCATCAAAAAGGTAAGTAGTTTCTAAGACAGAAACATTTGAACTGAGGGCAACTCCAGAAAGTGTTCTGACAAAACTGATTGTTCTTGCAGTTAAAACAATATTTGTAAGCCTCACATAGTCATCTACTAAGAGCACTAGAAAGTCCCCATTGGTTTTCTCTGAATAGTAGCTTGATGAAAATAACCCGAAAATCCAAAACATGAAATTCATTATCTGATTATAATTAAACTCAATACTGCTTACAATGCAGGAACACAAGACAGGACGGGGACACGAGCTTCAGCTTCAATGGCTGTCTCTTTGTGCCATTTCTGTCAGGCAAACTATCCTGGAAATATCACCCTCTCAGTTGGGTTTTGGCTCCACCCCCATGAGAGGATGGATGCATATAACTAATAGGTGGCCACAATACTATTTTAGCTCAACAGTGTGTTATTGCTAATAAGTTACACCACATATAAATTGACAGAGGTCCAAAATTAACTGTTTCAACCCAGTATAAGCAAAGACAATGAAAGTTTTAAAACAGTTAGAAATAATCTAAATAATCTGTAATCGTTAGCTTCTGTGTATCGAAAAAAAAGATACTCATAATGAGTTATATAAGACATAATCTGATCATGTTCAGAATATATAAAATGTGATGGAGGAGTCTCAGAGCACAATTAGTCTGCAGCTTAGATGGACTACTACTGCCATCCTATGGACTACTTGTTAATAGCTATTTGATAAAACATTTAATGTGGTTGGACTTTCCAAAGGAGAAAACTGAACTGCACCTTAAAAAGAAAATTTGATAGAAGTATTTCCTGATAGGGATTATTATTTATACTTCTGGTATCAGGTTGTTAAAGTAGACAAGACAGCCCATGATCAGAACATAAGTCATTGCTGATGACATTTATGAGACATTCTTAATAGAACATATGGTCTCACTTTACAATACGACTTCTGTTATAGATGGCTAATAAATAGTTTATATATATGCTAATAATTCATCTGTAAACAGTTTATCATAAGTGTTTATTATTCAGTACTCAAGGGCAAAAGAGTGAAAAACCTGACCATTGTCTTGCCAAATAGTGAACTAAATCTGTTCACCTATATACTTCATCTAGCGTTGCTATATTAAACATTTCAGAGTAAGTTACTACCTTTTAAGCACAAGAAGCATTTGTAAACATATTTTTTTTTTAGCATATACTTTATCACTGCCATATAAATATCCATAACTATCAAAGGGAGCCTTGTTGTAAAGTGTGTATTTTTCACTTCATCATTGCCTTGAATTGCAGCCTCACATCACTTATCAAAGCTAGAACTGCCTCTCCACTAGGCCTGTTGAACAGTAGCTCCTGGTAAGTATTGGGAACTGCAATAAAAGCTCCCCAGCTGATGAAGTGGACACAACAGTGTTTCTGTCCATCACATGCTTCTGAAAAGCTTTCGTCATGTCTTTGTCTTTGGAAATGTCTTGAGGAGGGATTTGTATTGCTGTACAATCTCACTTTGCGTTTGGAGAAATAAAAAAAAGAAAAGAAAATTCCCCTGTCACCCCTACAGGCAGTCTATCCTTCAAGCTCGGGTCCTCTACCAGAGGCCTGGGAGCTTGCACAGTATCTTAGCTGTTCCTAGGACTGCGCTCTTTTGGACAGATGTTCCCACATGTTGTTCCAGGATCTGCTGGAGCCACTCGCCTAATTTGTGAGTCACCGCACCCAGTGCTCTGATTACCACTGGGATCACTGTTACCTTCACCCTCCGCATTTTCTCGAGCTCTTCTCTGAGCCCTTGGTATTTCTCGAGCTTCTCGTGTTCCTTCTTCCTGATGTTGCTGTCATTGGGAACCGCTACATCGATCACTATGGCCGTCTTCTTCTGTTTGTCTACCACCACTATGTCCGGTTGGTTAGCCACCACCATTTTGTCCATCTGCATCTGGAAGTCCCACAGGATCTTAGCTCGGTCATTCTCCACCACCCTTGGGGGCGTCTCCCATTTTGACCTCGGGACTTCCAGGTTATACTCGGCACAGATGTTTCTGTATACTATGCCGGCCCCTTGGTTATGGCGTTCCATGTATGCCTTGCCTGCTAGCGTCTTGCACCCTGCTGTTATGTGCTGGATTGTCTCTGGGGCATCTTTACACAGCCTGCACCTGGGGTCTTGCCTGGTGTGATAGACCCCAGCCTCTATGGATCTTGTACTCAGAGCTTCTTCTTGTGCTGCCATGATTAGTGCCTCTGTGCTGTCTTTCAGTCCAGCTTTGTCCAGCAACTGGTAGGATTTCTGGATATCAGCCACCTCCTCTATCTGCCGGTGGTACATACCGTGCAGGGGCCTGTCCTTCCATTATGGTTCCTCCTCTTCCTCCTGATTCTTGGGTTTCTGCTGCCTAAGGTATTTGCTGAGTATGCGGTCGGTTGGGGCCATCTTACTGATGTATTCGTGGATGTTCGTTGTCTCATCCTGGACTGTGGTGCTGACACTCACCAGTCCCCGGCCTCCTTCCTTCCGCTTAGCGTACAGCCTCAGGGTGCTGGACTTGGGGTGAAACCCTCCATGCATTGTCAGGAGTTTCCTGGTCTTGATGTCAGTGGCTTCTATCTCCTCCTTTGGCCAGCTTATTATCCCAGCAGGGTACCTGATCATGGGCAGGGCATAGGTGTTGATAGCCCGGATCTTGTTCTTACCGTTCAGCTGACTCCTCAGGACCTGCCTGACCCTCTGCAGGTACTTGGTTGCAGCTTTTCTAGCCGTCTCTTCATGGTTCCCATTTGCCTGTGGGATCCCCAGGTACTTGTAGCTGTCCTCCCTTCTGGTAGTTCGATGCCCTCAGTTCTGACTACCTTCCCTCTCTTTGTTATCATCCGACTACACTTCTCTAGTCCATTGCTGTATATCCTGGTGGTGTGGATCAGTGAATCGATGTCTCGTTCACTCTTGGCATACAGCTTGATGTCATCCATGTACAGGAGGTGGCTGACAACCGCTCCATTCTGTAGTCAGTATCTGTAGCCAGTCTTTTTAATGATCTCACTGAGGGGGTTCAGGCCTATGCAGAACAGCAGTGGGGACAGAGCATCTCCTTGGTAGATCCCGCACTTGATGCTGACTTGTGCAATGGGCTTGGAGTTGTTCTCTAGTGTTGTATGCCACATCCTCATTGAGTTCCTGATGAAGGCTCTTAGGGTCCTGTTGATCTTGTACAGTTCTAGGCATTCCAGTATCCAGCTGTGGGGCACTGAGTCATAGACCTTCTTGTAATCAATCCAGTCAGTGCACAGGTTGGTCAGCCTAGTCTTGCAGTCTCGGCTGACTGCTCGGTCTACCAGTAGCTGGTGTTTTGCGCCTCTGGTATTCTTGCCAATCCCTTTCTGTGCCCCGCTCATGTATTGGCCCATGTGCCTGTTCATCTTAGCCACTATGATGCCTGACAGGAGCTTCCATGTGGCAGGTTATTGGTCGGTAGTTGGAGGGGACCGGTCCCTTCTGGTGGTCCTTGAGGATCATGACTGTCCTGCCTTCAGTTAGGCATTCTGGGTGTCTCTCATCAACTAGCAGCTGGTTCATTTGTGCTGCCAGATGCTCGTGGAGTGCAGTCAGCTTCTTTAGGCGTGAACCATGTCGGGGCCTGGTGCTGTCCAACTCTTCATACTGGAGACCCTTTCTTGGATGTCTGCCACTGTGATGGTTACCGGACCCTGTTCAGGGAGGTTGCTGTGGTCTGCCCTCAGATCCACTTGCCACTGAGCATTGCCATTATGGGTTGCATCCTTCTCCCATATGCTCTCCCAGTATTGCTCCATCTCCAGCCTTGGTGGTGCTGTTCTCATATTGTTCCCCTGCCACTGAGAGTACACCTTGGCTGGTTCTGTGGACAACAGCTGGTTTATTCTCCTGCCTTCTATCTCTTTAGTGTACCTCTTTAAGCAGCTGGCCAAGGCTGTGAGTCTTTGCTTGGCAGTTTCCAAGGCCTCAGGCATGGACAGCTTGCTGTACTTCGTAGGCACCTTCTTCATCGCACCTTTCTGCAGCTCTGATTGTTGACTATCCTCCCTCCGTGCTACCTTGATCTTAGCCTCTAGCCTCCTTCTCCATGGAGGGTACTACCCCTTGTGGCTGTTCAACTTGTAGCCAAGCATCTCACTGATCTCACTGACTCGTCAATCTCTAGTTGTGAGAGCAGTCCCTTCTTTCGAATGTTGGAACACTGAGCTACTAGTTGTTTCACCGTCATTGTAGATGGTGGGTATCGAAGACGCCTTAGGTACCTCATCCTATTCATGTAACCCCTTCTGCCAGGGTTACTTGTGTAGTAGCATTCCAACAACGCCCTATTTTCCTTTCTTGCCCACCGATCTCTTCTTGTTCCAGTGATCCACTTCTCGTCAGGATTAATTTAATTTGTAGCGGCGCTATGGGGTATTTGTATATTTCCCTATGTCCCCATACAAACTTGAACTCCACCCACTCTAAAGCCAGTGGCTGATGCTCCATGATGATGGCATACAGTGGAGTGTCCTGGAGCCAACTCCACAGAGCTGGAACTAGCCGACTCCCAGCCATTGGTAATAGGTGCTTAGATGCCTCCCTCGGCTGTGCCGACAGGTAATCTTTGGCCAGGGTCATGGCAGTGTCCAAGCTAGCCTTTTGGTGGCAGTGGACCCACTCTGTGGTGTCTGCAGGGTTCTCCAATGAATTGCCTGTTCACCACCAGCTCCATGATGTGAGCCTTCAGTGAGGCCATGTTGTAGCCACCATGTTGTTGTGTCAAAGGGCCGCCTGTCATAGGGAAAAGTCCAGTTTTACGGGCCAATCCATCCCTCACAGAAGCACCTGTGATCATCCCCTGCCCCGGAAGACATGAATCTGGATCTTTGGTCAGTTTGAATGGACTTTGGCAAAATGAAAACTGAGAAAAAATGCTTTGATTTTGAAAGTGGAATAGCCTCGGAGAAGCGTGTGGGAACGCTCATAGATTATTGCGCTATCTACTGTACAACATAAAGCGCCTTGAGGTGACTTTTGTTGTGATTTGGCGCTATATAAATAAAATTGAATTGAATTGAATTGAATCATAAAAATCTAAATGTATAGGTGTCCTGATTTTATTTTGGTAAGCGGACCTACACAGTCAGCAGTATATGGATAAAAGGTTTCCCTATGGCTGAGATTTGACGTAATGGAGGGGGAGGCATGATTTGGTTTGGCCTTCTACTGACTTGTGGAAAGAGCGGCAGTACCTGGTTCTGTCACCTTTTCATTGATGTAAACATGAGGACTTTGAGCGATTGGGTTTGCAGCCGACAGATATTTACCCATATATATAGTGTGCTTGTGTCATATCTGTCCCCTCAATTTTAATAGCATTTTAGATTTCACCCAGTTATTCTCACTATTTACACCTCGTACACTCATATACACAAACACATGCACCACATAGGCTACTTTTAACACAGACAAGCGGGGAAATGGTCTTACACGCCCATTTCCTGCACCCAGTCTGGGGCTGGGGTTTGTGGTAATCCACTGATCTGTTGTTGCAGTCTCTCAGCCTGCATTTTACCGCTCTGTTTCCAGCTTATTACACAGAACTACCACAGGTAATTGAGTGGCACTTAGAAACTTAGAAATTACTACATTATTACGTTCTTGTTTCTTCCTTGTTACCCTACTATTACCACTTTATCACCAAGCTGTAATAGAAAGTGCTACTGAAGTTTTTATTTTTATATTTATTTCAAAAGTGTTTCATGGGGTTAAAGTCCTAAGGTTTCAGTCCTTAAAGTATTTTTGGAAAAGTGTTTGAAGTGAAAAGTTTCTGTTTTTAATTTTTTTCAGGAGTGTTTCTTTGTCCACTGCCGTTCTCTTTGTTCTGTGTGTCTCGATTTGAGGCTGGCAGGGACATTCAGTGAAACCAGAAGTGATCTTATAAACTGTATCTAATGTTTGCAAGTGTGCAGAAAAAAAATGAAACGGGTAAAATCCATGACTACTCACTGTATTTAAAGTCTCCTAACCCTTTCATGCATGAATTATGACAACCTCAATCAGGATTTTTTCTTAAGTATTTAAATTCATCTTCATGGATGAAAAAAAACATTTGAACTTAAGTTTTTTAAACATGTACTTTTCAAAGCGTTTTTACATGTCCACTTAGGTCGACAACATACGTTTTGACTTATGGCAGGTATGGAGTGACACATCACCGCCAGTGTAGTGGTTTATGTGCAAGTAACCTATATGGAAAAGATATATATATATAAATCTTATAAAGTTTGTATCTGTCTTGTGTGAAACTTGTATGAAAAGCATACAAGAGTGAAAACAGATGTAAGATCCCTAGAAAAATTATATAAATGAAACTTGTATGTTTTGGATACTTACTAAAACAATTTATGAAAGTAATGAGAAAGTGGCCGCTTTCATGAGTAAATCATATAAGCCTTATATTACTCACTATATGAAGTAGGCCACAACTTATGCAAGTCTTTTATAAGTTTTTACTATTTCTTTTCCATATGGGAAACATCAACACTGACACAAATATTAGAAAGCAGCCTTTGAATAGCTGTCCACTGTATTGACGACTATGTGTGAAAGGGTTAATCAAAGAAGATTATAAAATATTATAAATTGTATTCTCATTACACTGACTTCCAGGACATTTTAGAATTAATTTTAAAATCTTATTACTGACTTTTAAAGCTCTGACTCATGATGCTCCTGCCTACATCTGTGATCTTTTAGAACCCCACACTCCCTCTTTGCAGCCTGAGATCATCTAATCAAAGGCTGCACAAAGTACTCCACAAAGATTTATTTGCTGCTTTGTACACAGTTTGTGCAGTTCTGAGGTCAACCAAATCCTTACATTTGAGAATATTAAATGTAATAAAAAGTGGATTTGATGGTTCTCTTGAAGGTTTTTTTTAAAATTATTGTTATGATTTAATGTTGTCAGTGTTTTGTTTTATGTCATGTTTAAGGATTTGTTCTCGGTTGTATCGCACGTTTAGTTTAGTTCAGGTTCCATGTATCATTCTGTCTGTCTCTCAGTGTCAGGTCTGCGTTTTGGTGTAGAGTTCTCGTTTTCTGTTTTATTGTGAAGGTCTGCGTCTCATGTGAGTGTGTTAAGTTTTACCTCTGTCTCGTCTGGTTGATTATTCCCAGCTGTGTTCCCCACCTGTGTGTAATCGCCCTGTGTTTCTCTGTGTGTATTTAAGTCGCGTCTTCTGTCTTTGTGGTGGCTGGTCTGTCTGTGTATCCGCCATGTTCCACTCGTGTGTCTGGTGTTAGAATCTTAGTTTGTAAATAGTTGTAAATAGTCTTCTCAAGTAGCGATCGTGTATTTTGTTCACCTTGTACATATTCTTCACTGCAGCAGCCTAGTAGGCGTGAGAAGCCATTTTTGTTGATTAAGTTTTCTCCTGTTTTTTGGTTAGAAAGTTAGGTAAGTGGATTGTCTTTTGGTTGGTTTTATTTTGTGTAGGAAAGCACAGGGACCAGTAGGGAGTTTTGTTTATTTTTGGCACTGCTCACAGCTGAAGCAAATAAATGGCTGCCTAGCACTTTTAGAAGATATTGTTGTTTGTGTATTTACTTGGGTGGTGTGTGAGTGGGCCAACTCCTTGTTGCGTTCATACACGCCTAGACAAAGAACGTAACATTATCCTTATTGCTCTTTTTTGCAGAATGTATATTATAAGAAAACCAGCAAGTCTGCAGTTTGGTTTGAGGAACACTATGAGAAAATGATTCCTGTCATAGAGGAGAAGAGAAAAGCCCCAGCAGCATACAAAACCAGCCACTTCAGGTCCTCTGAGCAACCTGCAGCAAAGTTCAGCAGGTCACAACGAGTACTGGTTCTAGCTCTGCTCTCACGTACAGCTGACACAAGCTAGGACTGAATCAGGCAGGCTGTGGGCTCCATACAGAACAAAACCACACCTCTAAAGTTCACAACAGGCAAGGTAATCCAGGATTAGGCACAACAGAGGGTGAGTAGAGCGCTACTCTGAGCTGTATGTCAGGGAGAACATTGTAACTGAAGAAGCTCTGAACACCACTGACTGCATGTGCTGGAGCAGCTGGACAGACCCTTATCTCAAAGAACTCAGCAAAACCCTGGACTGTCTCGCCCCTGGCAGAGCACCTGGGAAAGATGACATTCCTGCTGAGGTTTTAAAGTGCTGCAAAGGGACTATCATCATCAAACGGCATGAAATCCTCTGCCTCTGTTGGAGGGATGGTTGTGTGCCACAAGATATGAAAAAATGCCAACATAGTCACACTCTGACATAACAAAGGTGACGGGAGTAACTGCAATATGATATTTCTCTCCTCACCATCTCTTTGCACAAGTTTCTCTGAAAAGCTTTAATTGTATTAGCAGAGAGAGTCTACCCACAACTGCAGTTTGGATTCTGTGCCAGCAGGTCCACATGGTGTTCTCCCTCAGACAGAGAACAGGGAAAAAAGCAGGGAACAATGGTGGTCTGTTCATAGCCTTCATAGATCTTACAGATATGAAATAAGATTGAATGTCCTCCAAGGCTCTTCAGCATCATCAGGTCTCTTTATGACGACATGAAGTGCACTGTTGTGTTTGGTGGCTATGTCAGGGCTACATCCTTGCATCCACCCTATCTGTGATATTCTGTGCAGTTCTACTGAAGCATAGCTTTGAATCCGCTGCAGAAGACATCAACCCCAGAACCTGGTCAGATGGCAAACTCTTCAACCTTTCCAGACTAACATCAAAGTACAAAGTTCAGCTGAAATGCCAGCACAAGTTCCTGCTTGCGAATGACACAGCAGCTACTCAAAAGTTCTTCAAAAACTCATAAACTGCTTTAGTGATGCTTATCAAGCCTTTGGTCTCACCATCGCTTGAAGAAGACACAAGTCTTGGGACAAGATGTGGACTCACTACTTAGCATCGCAATTTCTGATCATAAATTGGAGATTGTTCATGACTTTGTGTACCTTGCTCTACAATTTCTGATTCCCTCTCCCTTGAGACAGAGCGGAACAGATGCATCGGTAAAGCAGCCACCACCATGTCCAGATTGATGAGGGTACGGCCCAACAACAAGCTGATGAAACACACAAGATCCAGGTCCACAAAGCTTGCATGAGTCCTGGATTATACATGCCAGACAAGAGCCAAAACTCAACAGGTTCCCCATGCTCCATCTCCAGTGTAACTTGAGCAAGTTATGTGACCTCCCCTGTGGTGCCCTAACCACCACATCATTTAAACAGAGTCCAGACTGATATGGTTAAAATCACCAGTGATGGAGATGAAAGCTGGGTGTTTACGCTGTAAGTCAGCGACAATCATGTCTATGCTGTCACATGTCGCTTCCCCATCAGCTGACAGTGGAAGTAAACACCAGTTAATACAGTGGAGAATGCCTGTGGTAAATAATATGGACGCACACTCACAGCAAAAAGTTCAGTGTCTGATGAGCTGAGTCGTTCCTTCACGGTAAGATGTCCTGTCATTAACAAACACTGCAATCACTCCACCTTTCTTCTAACTGCTCAGCTTGAAGTCTTCTATTAAAGATATACTTATTTCAAGAGGTATAAATTCACCTTAAAAATATAATTCTACATGATTGTATTGGCATTTTTACATTTTGTAAGCATTTACAGTCATGGGCAAAGGTTTTGGCAGTATCACCGCTAGCAAAACGAAATTTGATCTAAAAGTCTTTGAACTGTGCGACATACTGACGATAGATCATCACTAAATACAAACATGTGAAAAATAATCTCAATGAAAATGAAGTGACAAAAGTGTATGAAACACAAAACTCATGCAACCTTTGGCCATGACTGTACAAACTCAGACAAACTTTGAGAAAGTCATCTTTTTATCCTTTGGACTGTGTGTGCACGATAGGGTCAGAGGGCATCAGGGAGTGGAGAATGTTCAAATAGCCCGATACATGTTTACTGCCCATGGAACCAAGGTTATTATCGTTAACGAAAACTAACGAAATAACGAAAACTAGAAGTGAAAAAACATTTTCGTTAACGGAAATAAAAATAAAAACAAAAAAAGGAAAACTAACTAAAACTGTAATGAGTGTTCACAAAACTAACTAAAATTAACTGAATTTATAGCAAAAATGTGTTTAGTTTTCGTTGATGTGTGCGTGTCATACAATAGTCAAGGGTAAAAAAGAAGTTTAGTTTCCAGGTTTTTTTCTTGCTGTGTCTCATTATGCCAGCAGGTGGCAGTACGTTAGTCGAGTCGTCTGTGTCGCTGCTCCGCCCACGCACAGAATCATGTCAGGAAAAGTCTGGAGAAAGCGCTAGAGTCCAATTTGGGATTACTCTGAATATGACTGTGTTTTGGATAAAGCAAGTGTCTTGTAGTGGAAAGAGACAAATTATGAGGGACATTTCTAAAAGGAAAAAAATCCCACAAACCTTAAAGTGCACTTGAAAAGCTCACACAAGAAGGCTAACCTAGCTTACCTGGAGAAGGTAAGGGAGCACGCCCAACCCTCATCCCCAGAAACAGAAGCTAACCCCAGGCAAGGCAGCGTGATGCATCCCGAGACAACAGGACTGGGATATCTACATAACTCTGTGAGTCAATTGCCTTCAAAAGGTTTATCAATTCACTTGAACCAAAATTACGAACACCCGGTGCTGCAAGAGTTAATAGTCTCATTGGGGCCAAGATATACATTTTATAGTTGCCTGGTATCAACGGTTGTTCATGTGCCCTAATTTATTTATTTATTTATTTAAAGAACCCATAGGTGGGAATGTGAGTTGTCTGTCTCGGCGTGTTAGCCCTGCGACAGACAGGCGACCTGTGCAGGGTGCAGGGTATGGTAGCTGGAATAGCAACATACCCAAGGATAAGCAGAAGAGAATGACTGATATGATGAAACTGGGATTTTGTTACACTTAATTATTGCAAACACAACTAAAACTATAACTGAAACTAATCAAAACTAAACTGAAACTAAGGATTTTCCAAAAAATAAAAACTAAATTAAATTAAAGCTGCAAGCAGCGTTATGAGGGCCCTCGCACCCGGGCGCGTCGAGCCACGCCCAACTCCTACAACCAGCACGTCCGATCTGATGTCAGATTGATGGAATTCATGCATTTAACCACCAGCTAACATTTCATTTCATTCAGTCATGATTATAGTCGTCCCACTAGGTGGCGCTCTAACCATTACTGACAAATGGCATAATAAACATTTCCGAGCTCGAGTCTCATCATGCCTGCGTCCTTTGGGAGAGATTGGACATTGTGTTTTGGAGTGACAGCAGATTACTGCTTTTTGGCGAGTGATTGAAACTCCACGTGCCGCCATGACCATCCCGTTTCCCTGAACGTGGAAACCTTCGCAATTTAACATCACAAAGGTCTTTAGATTACACACACTGGAGATCGTGTAAATCTGATGAAATCCCTTGGAGGAGTTCGTCAAAGTATGAGGCCTGAAAAGAAGGGAAATTGTCGCCAAAATTACACATTAATTTCAAAATGTCTGACTTCCTGTTGGATTTGGGATATTGCTCCAAGAGACTTTTTTGTACATCTTGATATCTCCTATAAGCTCACCAGGTTTCAGACTCATAGATAAAACACAGAGCAGGGGCTGTTGTTTTGAAATTTTGTAGTGGGCGCTGTGGAGCCATTTTGCGCTATTCAATGAAAATGATCACATAACACGATAGCCCTCATCACATTGGAGGTGTGCGCCAAATTTCAAGACTTTTTAAACTTTTCAAGCCCCTCAAAAGCCACTTTATTGTTCATGGTGAACCGCATTGCCACCAGGGTGCGCCGTTCAGTTTATAGTCACAATTTTCTCACTGAAGCATCACGAGGGACTGATGGTGATATTCACCGCTTTTCAGGTGGCCACGATGAACCTGTGAAAATCAGTACAACAAAATGAGAGACATGACATTTCCTGTTCCCACTAGGTGGCGCTCTACATATTCCTGTCAATGGGCACATCAATCTGTTCAGGGCGGGTCTGAAATCATGACTGTAAAGTCTGGTATGGATCAGATGGGATTTCATTGAGTTACACTAATTTGTTTCTTCATGGCGAGACATCAATGTTCGCCATGCTGCTGGGGTCACACCCTTTCGCGAAAACTCACAGTTTTCACTGTAACCCAAGTCCAACTCCTTAAGGCTTTCCTGGAGAAATTTGAGGCTGCAAATGTCACCTATAACAATACTGTACACCAAAGTGTAAAACATGACATTTCCTGTTCCCACTAGGTGGCGCTGTCCCTGGTGTCAAATATGGCAGTTGAAATATGTTCAGGGGTGGAGCCTTATCATATGTGTGCTCTTTGGTCCACGTCGGACCATGTATGACAGAATGAGAGACAATAATATTTTCATGGCGAGTCATCGAAATTCGCCGTGGCGCCACGGCCTCACAGTATCGCGAAAACTCAAAAGCTCCGCAATTTAACATGGCCCAGGTGTGTAGTTGACACTGACCAAATATGAAGCACATACGACCAAATCCCAAGGAGGAGTTCGAAAAAGTTCGAGGCATGGAAATGGCAAAATTAGAGCCAAAATGTCACCTTCACTTGTAAATGGCGGACTTCCTGTTGGGTTTGCGTCAATGGTCCCAGTGACTTTTTTGTTCGTCTTGGCATGATACACATGTGTGCCAAATTTCATACATGTAGCTCAAACGATGTGTTCGTAGGGCTGCATTTACCAAGGCATAGGTGGCGCTACAGAGCCATTTCCCAGTGCTCATATATGAAACCATTAAAATACAAAATTTTTCACCAGACCTGGCAAATGTGCAAAATTTCAAGAGTTTTCGAGCATATTAAAGCCCTCAAAAAGGCCCTTGTTTTGCCTGAATAATAATAATAATAATAATAATTAAAGCTGCAAGCAGCGATATGAGGGCCCTCGCACCCCCGGCGCGTCGAGCCAAGCCCAACACCTAAAACCAGCGCTTCCGATCTGATGTCACATTGATGGAATTCATGCATTTAACCACCAGCTAAAATTTCATCTCATTCAACCATTATTATAGTCGTCCCACTAGGTGGCGCTCTAACCATTACTGACAAATGGGATAACAAACATTTCCGACCTTGAGTCTCATCACGCCTGCGAACTTTGGGAGAGATTGGACATTGTGTTTTTGAGTGACAGCAGATTACTGCTTTTTGGCGAGGGATTGAAACTCCACGTGCCGCCATGGCCACCCCGTTTCCCTGAACGTAAAAAGCTTCGCAATTTAACATCACAAAGGCCTTTAGATTCCACACACAGGAGATCGGGTTAATCTGATGAAATCCCTTGGAGGAGTTCGTCAAAGTATGAGGCCTGAAAAGAGGTGAAAAAGTGGCTAAAATTACACCTTAATTTTAAAATGGCTGACTTCCTGTTGGATTTGGGATATTGCTCCAAGAGACTTTTTTGTACATCTTGATATCCTCCATAAGCTTACCAGGTTTCAGACTTATAAATAAAACACAGAGCAGGGGCTGATGTTTTGAAATTTTGTAGGGGGCGCTGTGGAGCCATTTTGCACTATTCAAGGAAAATGATCACATAACAACAAAGCCCTCATCACATTGGAGGTTTGGGCCAAATTCCATGACTTTTGATAATTTCCAAGCCCCTCAAAAGTCACTTCGTCTTTCATGGTGAACCGCGTTGCCACCAGGGTGCGCCGTTCAGTTTAAAGACACAATTGTCGCACAGAAGCATCATGAAGGACTGATGGTGATACTCACCGCTTTTGAGGTGGCCACGATGAACCTGTGAAAATCAGTACAACAAAATGAAAGACATGACATTTCCTGGTGCCACTAGGTGGCGCTCTACGTATTCCTGACAATGGGCACATCAATCTGTTCAGTGCGGGTCTGACATCATCCCTGTAAAATCTGGTTCTGATCAGCCTGGATTTCATTGAGTTACACTAATTTGTTTCTTCATGGCGAGACGTCAATGTTCGCCATGCTGCTGGGGTCACACCCTTCAGCGAAAACTCACAGTTTTCTCTGTAACCCAAGACCAACTCCTTAAGGCTTTCCTGGAGAAATTTGAGGCTGCAGATGTCACCCATTACAATACTGTACCCCAAAGTGTAAAACATGACACTTCCTGTTCCCACTAGGTGGCGCTGTCCCTGATGTCAAATATGGCACTTGAAATATGTTCAGTGGTGGAGCCTTATCATATGTGTCCACTTTGGTCCAGATGGGACAATGTATGACAGAATGAGAGGCAATACGATTTTCATGGCGAGTCATCGAAATTCGCCGTGGCGCCACGGCCTCACCGTATCCCGAAAACTCAAAAGCTCCGCAATTTAACATGGCCCAGGTGTGTAGTTGGCACTGACCAAATATGAAGCTTAAACAATGAAATTCCAATGAGGAGTTCGCAAAAGTTCGAGGCATGGAAATGGCAAAATTAGAGCCAAAATGTCACCTTCACTTCCAAATGGCGGACTTCCTGTTGGGTTTGCGTCAATGGTCCCCCAGACTTTTTTGTTCGGCTTGCCATGATACACATGTGTGCCAAATTTCATACATGTAGCTAAAACGATGTGTTCGTAGGGCTGCATTTAACAAGGCATAGGTGGCGCTACAGAGCCATTTCCCAGTGCTCATATGTAAAACCATTAAAATACAAAATTTTTCACCAGACCTGGCATGTGTGCAAAATTCCAAGAGTTTTCGAGCATGTTAAAGCCCTCAAAAAGGCCCTTCTTTTGCCTGAATAATAATAATAATAATAATAATAAGAAAAAGAGCAGATACAATAGGGCCTTCGCACAGTCAGTGCTCGGGCCCTAATTAAAGCTGCAAGCAGCGATATGAGGGCCCTCGCACCCCCGGCGCGTCGAGCCAAGCCCAACACCTAAAACCAGCGCTTCCGATCTGATGTCACATTGATGGAATTCATGCATTTAACCACCAGCTAAAATTTCATCTCATTCAACCATTATTATAGTCGTCCCACTAGGTGGCGCTCTAACCATTACTGACAAACATACATACATAACAAACATTTCCGAGCTCGAGTCTCATCACGCCTGCGACCTTTGGGAGAGATTGGACATTGTGTTTTTGAGCGACAGCAGGTTACTGCTTTTTGGCGAGTGATTGAAAGTCCACGTGCCGCCATGACCACCCCGTTTCCCTGAACGTAAAAAGCTTCACAATTTAACATCACAAAGGTCTTTAGATTCCACACACAGGAGATCGGGTCAATCTGATGAAATCCCTTGGAGGAGTTCGTCAAAGTATGAGGCCTGAAAAGAGGGGAAAATGTCGCCAAATTTACACCTTAATTTTAAAATGGCTGACTTCCTGTTGGATTTGGGATATTGCTCCAAGAGACTTTTTTGTACATCTTGATATCTCCAATAAGCTTGCCAGGTTTCAAACTCATACATAAAACACAGAGCAGGGGCTGTTGTTTTGAAATTTTGTAGGGGGCGCTGTGGAGCCATTTTGCGCTGTTCAAGGAAAATGAACATATAAAAAGAAATCCCTCATCACATTAGAGGTGTGCGCCAAATTTCAAGACTTTTTAAACTTTTCAAGCCCCTCAAAAGCCACTTCATCTTTCATGGTGAACTGCGTTGCCACCAGGGTGCGCCGTTCAGTTTGTAGTCACAATTTTCTCACTGAAGCATCAAGAGGGACTGATGGTGATATTCACCGCTTTTGAGGTGGCCACGATGAACCTGTGAAAATCAGTACAACAAAATGAAAGACATGACATTTCCTGGTACCACTAGGTGGCGCTCTACGTATTCCTGACAATGGGCATATCAATCTGTTCAGGGCGGGTCTGACATCATCCCTGTAAAATCTGGTACTGATCAGATTGGATTTCATTGAGTTACACTAATTTGTTTCTTCATGGCGAGACCTCAATGTTCGCCATGCTGCTGGGGTCACACCCTTCAGCGAAAACTCACAGTTTTCACTGTAACACAAGATCAACTGCTTAAGGCTTTCCTGGAGAAATTTGAGGCTGCAGATGTCAACCATAACAATACTGTACCCCAAAGTGTAAAACATGATATTTCCTGTTCCCACTAGGTGGCGCTGTACCTGATGTCAAATATGGCAGTTGAAATATGTTCAGGGGTGGAGCCTTATCATATGTGTCCACTTTGGTCAAGGTCGGACAATGTATGACAGAACGAGAGGCAATAAGATTTTCATGGCGAGTCATCGAAATTCGCCGTGGCGCCACGGCCTCACCGTATGCCAAAAACTCAAAAGCTCCGCAATTTAACATGGCCCAGGTGGGTAGTTGACACTGACCAAATATGAAGCTTGTACGATGAAATTCCAATGAGGAGTTCGCAAAAGTTCGAGGCATGGAAATGGCAAAATTAGAGCCAAAATGTCACCTTCACTTCCAAATGGCGGACTTCCTGTTGGGTTTGCGTCAATGGTCCCAATGACTTTTTTGTTCGTCTTGGCATGATACACATGTGTGCCAAATTTCATACATGTAGCTAAAATGATGTGTTCGTAGGGCTGCATTTAACAAGGCATAGGTGGCGCTACAGAGCCATTTCCCAGTGCTCATATGTAAAACCATTAAAATACAAAATTTTTCACCAGACCTGGCATGTGTGCAAAATTCCAAGAGTTTTCGAGCATGTTAAAGCCCTCAAAAAGGCCCTTGTTTTGCCTGAATAATAATAATAATAATAATTAAAGCTGCAAGCAGCGATATGAGGGCCCTCGCACCCCCGGCGCGTCGAGCCAAGCCCAACACCTAAAACCAGCGCTTCCGATCTGATGTCACATTGATGGAATTCATGCATTTAACCACCAGCTAAAATTTCATCTCATTCAACCATTATTATAGTCGTCCCACTAGGTGGCGCTCTAACCATTACTGACAAATGGCATAACAAACATTTCCGAGCTCGAGTCTCATCACGCCTGCGACCTTTGGGAGAGATTGGACATTGTGTTTTTGAGCGACAGCAGGTTACTGCTTTTTGGCGAGTGATTGAAACTCCACGTGCCGCCATGACCACCCCGTTTCCCTGAACGTAAAAAGCTTCGCAATTTAACATCACAAAGGTCTTTAGATTCCACACACAGGAGATCGCGTAAATCTAATGAAATCCCTTGGAGGAGTTCGTCAAAGTATGAGGCCTGAAAACAGGGGAAAATGTCGCCAAATTTACACATTAATTTTAAAATGGCTGACTTCCTGTTGGATTTGGGATATTGCTCCAAGAGACTTTTTGTACATCTTGATATCTCCAATAAGCTTGCCAGGTTTCAAACTCATACATAAAACACAGAGCAGGGGCTGTTGTTTTGAAATTTTGTAGGGGCGCTGTGGAGCCATTTTGCGCTGTTCAAGGAAAATGAACATATAAAAAGAAATCCCTCATCACATTAGAGGTGTGCGCCAAATTTCAAGACTTTTTAAACTTTTCAAGCCCCTCAAAAGCCACTTCATCTTTCATGGTGAACTGCGCTGCCACCAGGGTGCGCCGTTCAGTTTATAGTCACAATTTTCTCACTGAAGCATCAAGAGGGACTGATGGTGATATTCACCGCTTTTGAGGTGGCCACGATGAACCTGTGAAAATCAGTACAACAAAATGAAAGACATGACATTTCCTGGTGCCACTAGGTGGCGCTCTACGTATTCCTGACAATGGGCATATCAATCTGTTCAGGGCGGGTCTGACATCATCCCTGTAAAATCTGGTACTGATCAGATTGGATTTCATTGAGTTACACTAATTTGTTTCTTCATGGCGAGACCTCAATGTTCGCCATGCTGCTGGGGTCACACCCTTCAGCGAAAACTCACAGTTTTCTCTGTAACCCAAGACCAACTCCTTAAGGCTTTCCTGGAGAAATTTGAGGCTGCAGATGTCACCCATTACAATACTGTACCCCAAAGTGTAAAACATGACATTTCCTGTTCCCACTAGGTGGCGCTGTCCCTGGTGTCAAATATGGCAGTTGAAATATGTTCAGGGGTGGAGCCTTATCATATGTGTCCACTTTGGTCAAGGTCGGACAATGTATGACAGAACGAGAGGCAATAAGATTTTCATGGCGAGTCATCGAAATTCGCCGTGGCGCCACGGCCTCACAGTAACCCGAAAACTCAAAAGCTCCGCAATTTAACATGGCCCAGGTGTGTAGTTGACACTGACCAAATATGAAGCTTGTACGATGAAATTCCAATGAGGAGTTCGCAAAAGTTCGAGGCATGGAAATGGCAAAATTAGAGCCAAAATGTCACGTTCACTTCCAAATGGCGGACTTCCTGTTGGGTTTAGGACATGGCCATAATAGACTTTTATGTGCGTCTCCGAACGTTAGATATGTGTTCCGAGTTTTATACATGTAGGTCATACCCATCTCGGGGGCTCGCGTTTCTCATTTTTCTAGGTGGCGCTACTGAGCCAATTTTCCCTGGACATGTCTACGGACATTAAAATACGTAAATTTTCACCAGACCTGACGCGTGTGCAAATTTCATGAGTTTTCGAGCATGTTTAGGCCCTCAAAAGGCCGATTCATTTGCCGAAATAATAATAATAATAATAATAATAATAATAATAATAATAATAATAATAATAAGAAACAGAGCAGATACAATAGGGCCTTCGCACAGTCAGTGCTCGGGCCCTAATTAAAGCTGCAAGCAGCGATATGAGGGCCCTCGCACCCCCAGCGCGTCGACCCAAGCCCAACACCTAAAACCAACACATCCCATCTGATGTCACATTGATGGAATTCATGCATTTAACCACCAGCTAAAATTTCATCTCATTCAACCATTATTATAGTCGTCCAACTAGGTGGCGCTCTAACATTACTGACAAATGGCATAACAAACATTTCCGAGCTCGAGTCTCATCACGCCTGCGACTTTGGGAGAGACTGGACATTGTGTTTTTGAGCGACAGCAGATTACTGCTTTTTGGCGAGTGATTGAAACTCCACGTGCCGCCATGACCACCCTGTTTCCCTGAACGTAAAAAGCTTCGCAATTTAACATCACAAAGGTCTTTAGATTCCACACACAGGAGATCGCGTAAATCTAATGAAATCCCTTGGAGGAGTTCGTCAAAGTATGAGGCCTGAAAAGACGGGAAAATGTCGCCAAATTTACACCTTAATTTTAAAATGGCTGACTTCCTGTTGGATTTGGGATATTGCTCCAAGAGACTTTTTTGTACATCTTGATATCTCCAATAAGCTTGCCAAGTTTCAAACTCATACATAAAACACAGAGCAGGGGCTGTTGTTTTGAAATTTTGTAGGGGCGCTGTGGAGCCATTTTGCGCTATTCAACGAAAATGATCACATAAACAAATCCTTCATCACATTGGAGGTGTGCGCCAAATTTCAACACTTTTTAAACTTTTCAAGCCCCTCAAAAGCCACTTCATCTTTCATGGTGAACTGCATTGCCACCAGGGTGCGCCGTTCAGTTTAAACTCACAATTTTCTCACTGAAGCATCATGAAGGACTGATGGTGATACTCACCGCTTTTGAGGTGGCCACGATGAACCTGTGAAATCAGTACAACAAAATGAAAGACATGACATTTCCTGGTGCCACTAGGTGGCGCTCTACGTATTCCTGACAATGGGCATATCAATCTGTTCAGTGCGGGTCTGACATCATCCCTGTAAAATCTGGTACTGATCACATTGGATTTCATTGAGTTACACTAATTTGTTTCTTCATGGCGAGACCTCAATGTTCGCCATGCTGCTGGGGTCACACCCTTCAGCGAAAACTCACAGTTTTCTCTGTAACCCAAGACCAACTCCTTAAGGCTTTCCTGGAGAAATTTGAGGCTGCAGATGTCACCCATTACAATACTGTACCCCAAAGTGTAAAACATGACATTTCCTGTTCCACTAGGTGGCGCTGTCCCTGATGTCAAATATGGCAGTTGAAATATGTTCAGGGGTGGAGCCTTATCATATGTGTCCACTTTGGTCAAGGTCGGACAATGTATGACAGAACGAGAGGCAATAAGATTTTCATGGCGAGTCATCGAAATTCGCCGTGGCGCCACGGCCTCACCGTATCCCGAAAACTCAAAAGCTCCGCAATTTAACATGGCCCAGGTGTGTAGTTGACACTGACCAAATATGAAGCTTGTACGATGAAATTCCAATGAGGAGTTCGCAAAAGTTCGAGGCATGGAAATGGCAAAATCAGAGCCAAAATGTCACCTTCAATCCAAAATGGCGGACTTCCTGTTGGGTTTGCGTCAATGGGCCCGTTGACTTTTTTGTTTGTCTTGGCATGATACACATGTGTGCCAAATTTCATACATGTAGCTCAAACGATGTGTTCGTAGGGCTGCATTTAACAAGGCATAGGTGGCGCTCTAGAGCCATTTCTCAGTGCTCATATGTAAAACCATTAAAATACAAATTTTTCACCAGACCTGGCATGTGTGGCAAAATTTCATGAGTTTTTTGAGCATGTTAGGCTCTCAAAAAGGCACTTGTTTTGCCTGAATAATAATAATAATAATAATAATTAAAGCTGCAAGCAGCGATATGAGGGCCCTCGCACCCCCGACGCGTCGAGCCAAGCCCAACACCTAAACCAGCGCTTCCGATCTGATGTCACATGATGGAATCATGCATTTAACCACCGCTAACATTTCATCTCATTCAACCATTATTATAGTCGTCCCACTAGGTGGCGCTCTAACCATTACTGACAAATGGCATAACAAACATTTCCGAGCTCGAGTCTCATCACGCCTGCGACCTTTGGGAGAGATTGGACATTGTGTTTTTGAGCGACAGCAGGTTACTGCTTTTTGGCGAGTGATTGAAACTCCACGTGCCGCCATGACCACCCCGTTTCCTGAACGTAAAAAGCTTCGCAATTTAACATCACAAAGGTCTTTAGATTCCACACAGGAGATCGCGTAAATCTAATGAAATCCCTTGGAGGAGTTCGTCAAAGTATGAGGCCTGAAAAGAGGGGAAAATGTCGCCAAATTTACACTAATTTAAAATGGCTGACTTCCTGTTGGATTTGGGATATTGCTCCAAGAGACTTTTTGTACATCTTGATATCTCCAATAGCTTGCCAGGTTTCAAACTCTACATAAAACACAGAGCAGGGCTGTTGTTTTGAAATTTTGTAGGGGCGCTGTGGAGCCATTTTGCGCTGTTCAGGAAATGAACATATAAAAGAAATCCCTCATCACATTAGAGGTGTGCGCCAAATTTCAAGACTTTTAAACTTTTCAAGCCCCTCAAAAGCCACTTCATCTTTCATGGTGAACTGCGCTGCCACCAGGGTGCGCGTTCAGTTTTAGTCACAATTTTCTCACTGAAGCATCAAGAGGGACTGATGGTGATATTCACCGCTTTTGAGGTGGCCACGATGAACCTGTGAAAATCAGTACAACAAAATGAAAGACATACATTTCCTGGTGCCACTAGGTGGCGCTCTACGTATTCCTGACAATGGGCATATCAATCTGTTCAGGCGGGTCTGACATCATCCTGTAAATCTGGTACTGATCAGATTGGATTTCATTGAGTTACACTAATTTGTTTCTTCATGGCGAGACCTCAATGTTCGCCATGCTGCTGGGGTCACACCCTTCAGCGAAAACTCACAGTTTTCTCTGTAACCCAAGACCAACTCCTTAAGGCTTTCCTGGAGAAATTTGAGGCTGCAGATGTCACCCATTACAATACTGTACCCCAAAGTGTAAAACATGACATTTCCTGTTCCCACTAGGTGGCGCTGTCCCTGGTGTAAATATGA